>NW_014579983.1:0-3297 GCF_000485595.1 Priapulus caudatus | reverse complement strand
AGTCAGTGGAGCTAGACTAGGGGTTGGTTTAGTAATAGTCTATCTAGACACAGCGTCGCACATCTTCTTGCGGCTACATTGATGTATTAGGGAGAATTGTAAACGTGTTTTAGGTCGGGAGTTTCTAGAGTGACTGTGAAATGGGTGGTGAGCAGAGCGGGTGTAGACATTTATGATTATGGCGGGGTTTTGGAGCGATAAGAGAGATCTAGGGGTCGGGAGTCTGGTGGTGATCGCGAGAGGAAGCACACGAGCGTGTGCGCGTTGCGTTGTCTTTGTGCAAGATGGAAACACTGTGTGCGAGCAGTTATTAAAGTTTATTCCGGTTACACACAAGTTTTAGATTTCTATATCATCATTTATACATCGAACTTTTATTTCAACGTTACAGTGCAAGCCGGGGGTCGGGCCAATATTGGCAATGTCGGGCCGATATTGGTGCCAAGATTAAGTGATATTGGGACAATATTGGCCCGATGCTGTTGTGCAGTCTGGGAATCAATGATTACTCTAGCAGACTGAAGACTGAATCAGTGAATAGCGTGATTACCTAAATATTTTTGCTATATGTACACTGAAAATCTTGCTTGTCAGGCCAATGGATAAAAAATGCTAACTTGCTGGCCAAAATTTACCAAGCTGGTAACAAGTTGAATATGTAATTTCACATCACATGCCTAATTATTAGGCTAATAGTAATACTAGTAATAATATGAATACAACCAGCCGAGCTCTGTTTACCGACGTGACCTGGAAGTGACGTCACGATTACGCGGAAGTACATCTGATTGGTTAACACAAACCACGTGACAAAATATGCAAATGATCTCATGTACTGGCTGGAATATAGACACACCCTTATAGTACGGGTATAAACGTCATAATAATAAATAAATATATACATATATACATATATACATTGTATATTATATCAATATATAATATAATCTTTCATAATTGTTGTATATTTGTAGTAATCCTTAGTCAATATATTAGCCAAATAGTTAATTAGCCCACACCCAATCAGTTCATGACTACGGCAGACATGTATGACGTTTATACAAGTTCCATAAGGGGTGTGTCCGGTATGGGAGATCATTTGCATATTTTGTCACATGGTTTGTTTAAACGTCATACTTGCCTGCCGGCTATTGTTACGTTATTTGGCTAATATATTGGCTAAGGACTACTATAAATATACAACAATTATGAAAGACTATATTATATATTATATTGATATAAATAAATGTGATATATATACATATATATATTATNAAAAAAAAAACAAAGGAATCATACTTGAGATTAAAAAGGATTAGGAGTAATATATATAATATAAGAATACAGAAAATAAGAGCCCAAGTAAAAAGAGAGTAAGGGGATAAGGAGGGATAAAGAGATATAATAGAATTAAAAATAAATAAATAAAGCTAAATAGCAATACGAAGGGTAAATCTAAAATAATTAAATTATTATATTAAATAAATAAATAGAATAAACTAAAATAAATAAATAAATAAATAAAATTATAATAAATAAATAATGATACAAGTAAACAATATAAATTAAATACAATAAAAACAACAACCTATAATAGGCAAATCTCATTCCATGTGACATGCTCAATAATATTGTATCCTAGTCTGAATGCCGCGCAAAGTAGTTTTCTCTCACTATTATACACTAAGGTTCACCAACGCCGAACTCCAATTTGAAAAAACCCGGCACCAAGGCCAAATGATACATATGGACCTGTGCAGGAAAAAACACACGATCTAACGCCCCATTGGCGTACTGACTTGGCAAGTAGGTTCCTCCCTCAAAAATATACCTCAGGAACAAGGACGGGGACGGGCCAGGAGCTTGCGAACAATGTGCCCAGTCAGCTTTTAGAGTGTAGTTTGTACGATTATTCGAAACACCGAAGTACTGAGGGGACATCAGCGCAGATTTAGAGGAAAACGCGCATCGCAGTAGATAAGACGGTTCCGAAGTGTACATAAAGGAAATCGAATTCTTACTATTGACTATTAATATGGTGCTTAAATCTGCATCAGTATCACCTCTCTTCTAATTGGCACACGCGGCCGCGACGCGCGGCACGCGGCGCGCGCAGCACATGTCTGAAGACCATTAAAGTAAGTGATAGAATCAAAGTTCGAATTCGGCCGAGTGCACATGTGTGTGTGTCTGTGGGTGTGTGTTGTAGTGTGTGTGTGTGTGTGTCGTGTGTGTACTGTTTTGTGTGTTGTGCGTGCGTGCGTGCGTGCGGTGGGTAGCGGCGTGCGAGGACCGCGAGTGTCGGTGGTCGCACTTACCGGTAGGGCCAGCGAGTTAACGGTGTTCCCAAGATAATCGAAGTTGCGTAAGCCCCCGAGGGCGAACTGTGTGTGTTTTCTGCCAGTGGTCCGCGTTTCAGGATATCTGCGATCATACGAGACGGGTCCCTGCAGAAGTGGGAGCGCTCGTCCTACAGAGCGGAGTGCGCACTGCGCTGCTCTGGCTCCGAGCCGGACGCGGCGTCGGTCGCTTCCAGGCAGATCAGCTTGCGACAGATGCTGCCGGTCTTCGCGATGCTGTTCGCGGGCGTCGCCACCGGCCTGCTGCTCCTCCTAGCGGAGATTGTCGGCAAACAGCTAAAACAGCGCTCAGACGAACGGCTCGTCGCTGCCGAAAGTTTGGTGACCGCCGATCGCAGGTGACCGCTTATCACAAGTGACCGCTTATCACAGGTTGCCGCTTATCATAGGTGACCGGCTATCGCAGCACACACGCACACACGCCCGCACGTCCGCACGCACGCACACACACACACACACACACACACACACACACACACACACACACACACTTATATATATATGTGCGTTTGATCAGAAGGCCTATACAGGTTTCAGGTTTTTAATTATATGAAACCAATAGTAACATCTACGGTAATACATCCCAAACGCCATGTCATCCACGCATCGAACCACGTCTCGTATGGTACTAGAGAAGCATGTCCCACGCTCGTCACCACCCTTACACGGTAGCACCCCATACGATAACACCCCATACGGTACTCCCCACAGGACCACCCGCACGTTAATAACTTAACACGTTACAACCACCCCACTGTACTACTCCACACGGTACCACCCCCACACGGTACCACCACCACACGGTACCACCACCACACAGTACCACCTCCATACAGTACCACCACCACACGGTACCACCCCCACACAGTACCACCCCCACACGGTACCACCCCCACACGGTACCATCCCCCACACAGTACCACCCCCGCACGGTACC
>NW_014579982.1:21997-22612 GCF_000485595.1 Priapulus caudatus | reverse complement strand
CGCGTGCCCATGTTACGTACGCACAGGAGCACGCACGAACGTACGCACGCACACACACACACTTACGCACGCACACACACGCACGTACGCACGCGCACACACGCCACGCACCCGTCACCCACGCGTGCCCATGTTACGTACGCACAGGAGCACGCACGAACGTACGCACGCACACACACACACTTACGCACGCACACACACGCACGTACGCACGCGCACTACACGCCACGCACCCGTCACCCACGCGTGCCATGTTACGTACGCACAGGAGCACGCACGAACGTACGCACGCACACACACACACTTACGCACGCACACACACGCACGTACGCACGCGCACACACGCCACGCACCCGTCACCCACGCGTGCCCATGGCACGTACGCACACGAGCACGCACGCACGTACGCACGCACTCACACGCCACGCACCCGTCACCCACGCGTGCCCATGTCACGGTACGCACACGAGCACGCACGCACGTACGCACAGACGCACGCGCGCACACACGCCACGCACCGTCACCCACACGAGCACGCACACGTCACGCACGCACACACACACACACACACACACACACACACACACACACACACACACACACACACACACACAC
>NW_014579982.1:8886-20682 GCF_000485595.1 Priapulus caudatus | reverse complement strand
TATATACATGTGTGTCGGACACGGATTCTAAGTGCAGGCTGAGAGCGTATGCCGGCAACAAGTAAGGTAGTTAGGTAATAGTTCTGGCGCGACGCACGGATAAGAGAATATTCCGCTCAGCGCCACGCCAACCAACACATCGCAAGACGGACACACACACAGACACACCGATCATCTCCGTTTCCATGGCAACATACATACGCGCACACAACCCCGGCCGGCGTGTGAAAATCGCGACATATAAGTCGTAAAACGTGTGGCTTAGCACCGCGTGCACGTAGCGCCCCCCGTCGGCAATATATTACGTAATCGCTCAGCGAGCGTTTTTTCAAGGACGCAAGTGTTCGGTGCGTCGCTGTGCTATGTACTATGTACTATGTGCTATGTGATGTGCGTGTATGTGCGTGTGTGTTATGTGCTGTGTGTGTATGTGCGTGTGTGTATGTGCGTGTGTACGTATGTGCGTGTGTACTATGTGCTGTGTGTGTATGTGCGTCTGTACTATGTGATGTGCGTGTATGTGCGTGTGTACTATGTGCTGTGCGTGTATGTGCGTGTGTGTATGTGCGTGTGTGCTATGTGCTGTGTGTGTATGTTCGTGTGTACTATGGGCTGTGTGTGTATGTGCGTGTGTACTATGTGCGTGTGTGCTATGTGCTGTGTGTTTATGTGCGTGTGTACTATGTGCTATGTGCTATGTGCTGTGTGTGTATGTGCGTGTGTACTATGTGCGTGTGTACTATGTGCTGTGTGTGTATGTGCGTGTGTACTATGTGCTGTGCGTGTATGTGTGTGTATACTCTGTGCTGTGCGTGTATGTGCGTGTGTACTATGTGCTGTGCGTGTATGTGCGTGTGTGCTATGTGCTGTGTGTTTATGTGCGTGTGTACTATGTGCTGTGTGTGTATGTGCGTGTGTGCTATGTGCTGTGTGTGTATGTGCGTGTGTGCTATGTGCTATGTGCTATGTGATGTGCGTGTATGTGCGTGTGTGCTATGTGCTGTGTGTGTATGTGCTATGGAAGGATTATCGACAGGAAGCGGGGACGGCGTTGCGTTACAGCAATACACACCCAGCACAGCAATTATGTAGCAATCACGGCAGATGACGGCGCGGCACGGCGGTAATGATGAGAGCAAATATCGCGCTGCAATTTCTTCATAATTAAATCATAACATAGTCACGAACGCTCATCCGACATTAGCAAACTGCATGCAGCGCATGCAACGTACTCCGGATAAATTGAGCCAGAGAGCGAGAGCGCCATCTGTCGTAGAGTTTGCGACATGAGAACACACGCTGCTGGCGCCGTCTTGCGGAGAATGCGGTAACAATGCGACGGTGTATGCTTCTATCAATGAACGTTCCATCAGGCTGATCTAAAAATCGTCTGTCATGACGTCACCACGCGAATAACTCGTATAAACGATGTTGCTCGCCAAAATTATTTTCAATTGATTTCGTTAGTTCTTTTCGTCCTTTCTGTTTTATAATTATTTATCTAAAAAACTGATGTTTCCACGAGCTTTGAGATGGACCAGGCGACGCGAAACTGTGCATGAAGGAAAGAGCAAGCGTGAATTTGCGGGCGCGTGTGTGTACGGCTACGTAAGTGTGTGGGTGCGCGTGCGTGTACGTCTGCGTGTAAGTGTGTGGGTGCGCGTGCGTGTAAGTCTGCGTGTAAGTGTGTGGGTGCGCGTGCGTGTAAGTCTGCGCGTAAGTGTAAGAGTGCGCGTAAGTCTGCGTACGTGTTTGAGTGCGCGTTCGTACGTATGCGCGCGCTCGCGCTCGCTACGCCTGCGTTCGTACGTGCGTGCGTGCGTGAATGCGTGGGTGGTTTTGCGCGTACACGATTGATTTACGAGCGAAAAGAGAGTGAGTGGTCGATTGAAGAACGCTTCCTTGCACAGAATCGACGAAACACTTCCATTGTGCGCGGCCGCCCCCGGAGGCGATGCCGCCACCCTGCGAAGCTTCTCAAGTAGCGCGTTAGTCTGCGCTCGAACGAACACAGCGCACGACGACGGTAAAGGAATGACGCTAGAAGAAGAAAAATAAAGAAGAATAAATGAAGAGGAAGAGGAGGAGGAGGAGGAGGAGGAGGAGAAGGAGAAGGAAGAGGGAAAAGAAAAAAAGAAGACTAAATGAAGAGGAGGAGGAGAAGGAGGAGGAGGAAGCGGAAGAAAAAAAGAAAAAAAAGAAAGGGGAGGAGGAAGAAGACGAAGAAAAAAGTAGAAGAAATAAATTGGAGGAGGAGGAGGAGGAAGAAGAAAAAAGAAGAATAAAGGAGGAGAGAAGGAGGAGGAAGATGAAGAAGAAAAGAAGATGACGACGACGATGACGACAATGACGACGAAGAAGAAGATAAAGATAAAGAAGAAGACTACAAACTCTTTTTCGCTTTCTCGATCGCTCTCTCGCTCTCCCTCCCTCCCCTACCCCCTCTTTTCTCTTTCTACTTTCTCCTCTCTTCTCTCCCGCAGGACCCCCTCGTCTCTCTTATCTTCTAGCTCTCTCTTCCTCTCTCTCTCTCTACATACTCAAACACTAAATACATTAAAGGCCCAGCAAAATTTCGACTATATTTAAATGTGGCATTCAACTATTATGACGCAACCAGGCACGCACCGCACGCACTCACGCACGCACGGCAGCCGAACGCACTACGCAATTAATCGACGACGAAAGCGCGCAGCCGAACGCTCACTGCTTTGTGTCTCGCTCGTTTACTCGTATAAGAATCGAATAAAAATTCGACATAACGGAATATGACCGCACATTATACTTTTTCATGCGCTCCGTCCTTAACTACGCTTAGCCGGCAGCGTAAGCAGCCTGCCTCTGGTCGCAGGCCATATGGAGTTGATACGACGCCGTACGCTCTCTCGTAAGACAGATAAGCGCGAGTTGAAAGAACGGTGACTCGAATCGCGGCGCAGGCAAATAGAAAGCTAAAGGGTAACGCCAAACAGAGTTTGATAGCAGGCAAGTAGACATTACGGATTTATCGTTGAAGTATAACATTAAATATGAAGAAAGAGGAATTACCCACGGTGTGTGTGTGTGTGCGTGTGTGTGTGTGTGTGTGTGCTGTGTGTGTGGCGTTGTGTGTGGTGTGTGTGTGGATGTGTGTGTGCTGTGTGTGTGTGTGTGTGTGTGGTGTGTTGTGTGTGTGTGTGTGTGTGAAGGTCTGAAGCGAGAGGAGGAGAAAGAAAGGGGAGGAGAGGAGGGGAAGGAGAGAAAGAAGGAGACACTATGTGTGATTTCAAGACCAGTCTCGAAAGTCGTCATTAGATCTTAGTTAGACGATGGAAAAGGTCTGATAAAGTCACGATGAAGACGGTAGATAGTATATAATTACATAACAACACACACACATACAACACATACGGACGCACGCACGACACGCTACTCAAGCACACACACAAAACACACAAGACACACACAACACCAACAGACACACCACACAACCACACATCACACACACACACAACACACACAACACACACCAAACATATATATTATATACTATATATATATATATATAATTAATATATGTAGGGTATATGATGGATGCACGACACATATCAGCCTTAGAGGCGAGTACGATGCAGCAAATCATTTATCATTAATTTCCTCTTCGCCGCGGTTTTACGGCAAAAATGAAACAGAGAGATATGTCATAAAGTACCAATGACGAGAATATCTAATCAAGAATATTATATATAGAATCTCGAGCGCGGTTCCTTTTGCCACAGAGATGCTCGCCTCTCATGATTTATTCGCTCTTAGAGGTACATATACTTTCGTTTATTAATCGCTGTTATGCTGCTTATTTTCTATTCTATTACGTAAGCTATCTGGGCTGAATGTTGGCCACCAACAGTCTGCCACTGAGGTCCGTCTGTGCTGTTCTGGTCTTTTCCATTCATTGTCCCTTATGCTTTATTTATAAAAATTTATTCTATATCCTTTGACACATAACACAGCACACACACACAACTCACACACACACACACACACACACAACACACACAACACCACACACGACACATCACACACACACACACACACACACACACACACAACACACACACACACACAACCACAACACAGCCACACACACACAACACACAACTACAACAACCACACCCACACCACACACACACCAAACACACACACACACGATCAGCACAGCACACACACCACACAACACACACCAACAATAATTATATATTATAATATATATTATATATATATTATATAATTTATCTTCATTCCTCAGGCTGACCTAAATGCACTGTACTTTGATCATATTTACGACCCACTATATGAGTTTTCAGTCGACAAAGCAACGGTATTTTATTCAAAATATGTTATAGACTACTAATTACGTTTCTGCTGACTATAGACACGTAGTGTGCGCTTCATTATAGTGATTTTGTTAATATCGAGTCGAAAGGGCATCGCACATCCTGCCTACAGACCTAACCCGCAGGTCCTCTTCCTCTTATCATTTATTCTCCTTCCCTCCCGGTTCTGGCAGCTCAACCTCCCTAACACTTCGGCACCCACGCCTCCCAGAGCCTCTACCACCCTACCATACCCTTCGGTTCATATCTCTTCTCTCTCAAATCCTACCTTGCCCCGTCCTCTCTCTCTCTCTCTCTCTCATCTCTCGTCATCCCCCATCCCTCTCTCTCTCTCTCTCTCGTTCTATCGACTCTCTCTTTCTCCTCTCTCCTTCTCTCCTCTCTCTCTCTCTCTCTCTTCCTCTGACTCTCTTTTCTCTCTCTCTCTTTCTCTCTCATCTCTCTATCTCTCTCTTTCTCTCTCTCTCTCTCTCTCTCTCTCTTACTTCTTCTCTATTTATCAAGTTATACCTCTGATTCTCTTTCTACGAGTCGCTGTTATTGTTCTGCGTAAACCCGCAGGTATCGCCCTCAACCTTTCTACCTCTCTTTCTTTGCATTGTTAGAAATTCGCTGCCGCTATCTACGTCAAAATCGTTGCCAATCACATCGGCGCAATATGCCAGTTTCCAAGTTTTCGTAATTTGCTACACATATAATCTATGCACCGACAAATTAGATTCGGCCGTTCGAGGCTACAAGCGCACATATACATGTAGGAAGCAGCCATGTACTGCCGCAACGCCGACGCTCACCCCACCGGTCAGGACCCTCCCCAACCACCGAATAAGGAATAGCGCCGCTCGATTCGCAAAAAGAAACAAATATTCTAGACGCACCAAACTTATAGGCCGACCCCGAGTATATATCGCATCATGTTGATAAGCTATCGCGTATATTTTTCGGTATATATGGCTATGATGACTAAGGAAGGCATTGCATACATGCCGTGCTGCGACATCAGAGAAAATGAAAAGATGTTAATTAACGTGAAATTCCTCATGCCTTCACTGATAGCTAAGCTAGCACGTTGTCTCGGCGTAAACAGAGATCCTCAGTAGTTTACTTCGTATAGTTAGGCAGTATGCAGGTTTACTAAAATACGCGGCAAACTCCAGCCGCCGGCCACATGCGAAGAAGAATGATGGTCAGCGTGCCGTATTTTTACTGAAGGTATAGGCAGCTGAAGCTGCTACAAGCAAGAGTATTCACCTCCGTCCAGCAAAAACGCACTCAATCCATCCCAAGAGATGGCAGGCATGGTACGTACACCGTGAAAAAAGAAATTGAGGAATGTTTTGACGACGCGGATGAACTATTGCGAATGGTTTGATTATGCGTGTAACGACTAGCCAGGGAGATTTTTTTATTCGCCACTCGTAGACCGGTACCTTCGCTCCCAAAACACACACGTTAGCACACAAACGCATACGGCCGCCCATCGAACACACACACACACAACGCACCAACACACACGAACACACACAACACACTCACACAACAAACATACATACATACAGCACACACACAGCACAACACGCACACACTAGACACACAAACACACAACACACACACACACATTGGATGGCCACTGATATTTTCATTCTCGGATTTTAATATATTAGGAGAGTATCTAATGTAGGAACTGACGGTGCTGATCATCTGCGGCCCAATCAACTCGCAGTCGCGAGGGGGCAAGGAGTGAGGCTGTGTTGGTACCGACGCACGACCAAACGAATGGCATGCGCGGGTCAGATATTCGTTCCTCTCCCAAATATATCGTTGATATTAACGACCCCGCATCGAGGCGGAGGAGGATGCAAAACGAAATGCAGATCAAAACGATCCATTACGGTTCGGAGTCGTCCCTGCACGCTAGGTGCGGCCGGCGCGAAGGCCAGCGAAGGAAAGGGAAGCAGAGAAAGAAGAAGGTGGCGGTTGTGTGTGCTGTGTCATTCTCGGCCGCATGGGTATTCGTCGTTCGTTTTCTATTAACCAGAAGGGTCCCCCAGAGTTATATCCCTTAATATAATAAAAAAATAATTTTTAGAGAACCGGCATACTGCAGCAGCCGCTTCTTATGGTATATGATTATAGATATATGTACGGTGGCTGTCGTGTCAATGTGTCCGTGATGCTGTTAGTATTCTGGGGGCATGTGGGGCTTAGCATATTAGGGAGGGTGGATGTTATATGTGTCATTGATGTGTATTGATACTATACTACGTTCTATAATCAGCATCGATTGATACATTAATAACTTACTTATTTATTAGTATATATAGTTAATAAACTATTATATCATAATAGAATTAATAGAAGAAGAGAGGAAGAGGAGGGGAGGAGCACGAAGAGACCAACCGTAAGGAGATTGCGCGTCCTGGGGCTGCCGCATTAATGTAGGAAACCATATAACGCCTGACGTAATATATTGATACGCGATAACAGTGCATCCAAACAACGGATAATATCTTCTCTCGACGCGGCTACAGCGCGCTTCTTATTCAACCACCATAGGTATCACACCCCAGGTAACAGATGCTGCTCGCGATCAGTCTGCCCCCAGCGCGCGCGGATCGCTTAAGCAAATGTAAACATGTCATGAAGTCTCTACATCGCGAGCCCGCCACGTAGCGGGGCGGCTGCGAATCAATGTCGCAAGGCAGACTGACTCCCTCTCGACGTGATGCGGCTCCAAGTGACTGCCGAATGGCGAGCCGAGAATTGACACTTATGTGTCTCGCAATCACAGGCTCTGCTGCACTCCTTTTAAATGGTTGATAGCCTGAGGACCCATCACAGTGCCAAATCGCCGCTTCTCAGGATACTAGTGAATTCGGCTAGGCTAAGAAACGGTTCTTCTACGATAGGAAGAATTTGGCACAAAACACGAAAAATAATCACGTCAGATTTAGCGCCACTGCGCCTACGTCCTTGATGGTTGCATTTTATGGCACGGCAGGAGCCAGAGAGAGAGAGACACGAGAGAGAAAGAAATGAGAGAAAAGAAGAAGAAGAGCAAGAGAGAGAGGAAGTAAATACATGCAACATCCATGTAGATAAAAAACACAAAGATTCAATAATATGTTAGGGTACATCTTGAAGCTCGGCCGTACATATAACTTAACACCCTTCACCTATTAGTTGTTTTATATATTTAGATATACTATATATATAATATTAATAGTTAAGTATGTTATACTATGATATATATAGTGCCCAGATTCTAGGGTACTATTAGTCACCAGCGGGTACATGCCGAAGTACTTGGTAACGTTTTTATATTGGTTAAGGGTGAAGGGTCTGGGTTACGGTGTAAGCAGTAGCGACTCACTAGATCATTCAGCTGGAGTACGCGCGAGGTACGCGATAAGGAATATTAGATAGTGACAGTACCGAGTTACGTCTCCGGCCTTTTAGTACCTGGGCCGTAACCATAGTGATTTGCGCCTCGCTACGCCTATACTTGGCGGTTTGGCGCGAATATTTTAATCTCGGTTGTTGAAGCTACAGCCTATAGCCTATAGGCGCTGGGTGCTTACTATTTCCTAATTAATTTTGGCAGCCGGAGCAAACTGATGCGATGAAATTCATTATGAGCAGTCGGATCATTTGCATGCCTTTTATCGCGCAGCGGCAGGTCGATAAGGATTGTCGCGCATGCATGTACGAGCTGTGCGGCTGAACATGCACGTCACGTTGATATGCTAAAGTTAATTGTCGCGCGGCGGCTGAAGATGTACAACACGGCACACCCTGCGGCAAGTCTGACGTCGCATATCGGTTAGCAAACAAAGTGCTGCGCTACGCACCAGCAGTTCTCAAGCGAAGTCAGTTCCTGAGCGAGTTTCGCAAGCAGTCAGGCCCCCCCCCACCACCCCCCCCCATTGCGACGTCGTGAAGCCGTCGCAGCGATCCGACCACCCCCGCCCCCCCAGCCGCCAGTAGGGCTACGTCGCCCGGCAACAAGCTCAGCGCGCCCCGCGCGTACATTGCTTTAGTCGGACGTTGTGAGTTACCACTCAGGCGCCATCGTCGACCGCTCATGGTCACCTTAACCATATATAATAGTATATCTCATACAATATATATATAATATATATTTTAATTAGTTAAATATAGTATTACTTAATCATATTTAATATATATAATCTTATAAATATAAGGAAAATCGACAAACGAACACAACATGTTAGATATAAATGAAGTACAAAGCTCAAGCTCTCTCTTAAGCCCGCGTGATCTCTACTATAATTAACGAGCTTCGAATGTAAAATCTTTCATGCAGACGTTGTCCTTAACCCTACCGCAATCTCTACTAGTTGCGTCGACGCCGCGTGATCTGCGCCGGTAATGCCATCTTTTTCGATTGCCTCGTTGAATATACTCGTACTTGGCGTTTGCATTCCGGGAGCAACTCGAATGCATCTTTTCGATGGCTTTGCATTGCTACAGGAGCAGATGCCTTGCGTGCCACGGAAGCTGCTATTATGTAGCGAGCTGACCCGGCCGAATATTGACCACTGCGTGACCACAACCACAATACCGTACGCTTGCTCTCGCCTCCACAACTGCAATTTAACACTCGCAGGTGCGCCGAAGCGATCGACATGTGCCAGGCGTTGATTAAAATCTGCGGTTGACATTGCGCACGTCGCACCACTACACTACACGAGATACACACACTGACGCAACTGCAGCGCGCACCACACACACATGCAACACACACTAGCACACGCACTGGCGACCAACACCACGACACATCACACGCACACATCACACTCGCACGCGCGCGACGCACCCACAGCACAACAACATTGCACGCGTCTTCGCGCCCAAACACACACGACCACACACTGCAACGCGCGCGCGCACACCATCACAACGACACACACACCTCGGCAGCCCGCAAGCGACACCACCACACACGCACCCCACATCGCACATGCAGGACGCGCGACACCCCACACACAAACACACACCGAGCCACAGACACCACATACGAGCGGACTGCTGTCGCATCATGCTTACGATGTTATCCATACTGTTTGCATTCATGCTTTTAGCGGTGTTCGTGCGCTATCCTAAATTAATCGAGAGGGGCCCGCGCGCGATCTATATAGAGCAGCTCGCCTGTCACTAGTGCGCGCCCAGATTACGCAGGTCAGCCATTAACGTTACTTGGCATTACAACTAGCGCAATCATGATCAGTGATAACACTCTCTCCCTTCTCCTTCATCTCTCTTCATTCTCTCTGCTCTCTCTTCTCTTTCTTACATCTCTCTTCTCTCTCTCTATCTCTCTCTTCTCTTTCTGTTCTGTCTGTCTCTTGGCCTCTTTCTGCTGTCTCTCTTTCTGCTCTCATCTTCTCTCCTCTCTCTCTACTGCTTTCTCTTTCTCTTCTCGTGGGTCTACTCGTCTCTTTCTTTCTCTTTTCTCCTCTCCTCTCTCTCTCTTCTCTTCTCTCCCCTTCGTTCTCGCTCCTCTCTCTCCCTCGCTCTTACTTTCTATCTTTTCTCTCTCTCTCTCTCTCCTCGTTCTTGCTTCTTCATATCTCTCGCTCTCTCTTCTTACTCTCTCTTGTCTTTCTCAACATAGCCGTTAGCAGGCGATGAGATCACCTAACACCGAGTACCCGGATGTGCGGTTTGTATATTATCAAGCGCTAATAATCAAGAGTATTATTAGCTCACGGTATTATTCTAAAGGTGTGGCCAACCACAGGACGCGCACAGCCGCACTGGGAGCGCTCTGCTGCCGCCTACCGACGATCAACGGACGCTCCCGCCACGGCGTCTGGTAACCGCCACGGACCTTCAAGCTATACCGTTAGACTCCCGCAGGCCGTTATTATGCCAGTCTGTTCTCGGCTCTTCATTCTCTTCTCGATTTGTTAGCTCTCTCTCTCTCGCATCTCTACTCTCTCTCTCTCTCTCTCTCTCTCTCTCTCTCTCTCTCTTGCTTTTCTCTCTCTCTCTCTCTCTCTCTTCTTTCTTCTCTCGATTGCTGCGATAGCATCTCTCTCTCTATCTCTATCTCTCTCTCTCTCTCTCTCTCTCTCCTTCTCTCACTACCTATCGAATTTCTAATAAAGCCTCTTAAAGAAAACAGTCTTAGACAATAGGTGTTCGATCTTCTAGGTACGTTACTAGGCCCGTCGACACGTGTACGTATAAACACATCGAACATAACCTGTTAAGATAAAGGGTACGGCAATAGCATCCGCGTATGGAAAAATAGTTGTAACTCTTTTGTTACACCATAGTGTATGGATAATATAATTTAGAATTTAGATTTAAAACACAGAGATGTACACGGATTTGTCTTCAGCAAAATCAATCTGTAACAAATGAGTTACATAGCGCTACAACTTGGATTATTATCTGTATTATTATCGGCATTATTTGTCTTCATTCAGATGCAGTCTCGACGCGACCGTGCGCATGCGCTCTTCTACTGTCCCCGTGTATTTCCACGTACAGCGCAGGCCGTCGCCTAGGTAACGTCGGCGCTCTACAAGCAATCCAATGTTTAATCGTCTACGCATGCGAGCGAGCAAACCTACCGCACGACCTCACGGGGGGAAATATTATTCTCATCTTAGCCGCAGCCGCAAAAAGTCACGTGATCGAATGCAATTCAGCCATGCGTGTGTTCTCGCATCGCCGAGCATGCGCGTTCGTTCGAGTACGGCAATTAGTGCCCCGGTGCAGCATTTAGCTTGCCTGGGTAATCTACGCGCGCTGATCCGATGGGAGTACACTACCAACCCTGCGGATTACCGCTAATCTGCATATTTGCGCGGCGCGCATTCCGTTAGAAGTAAATATGAGCGGACGCTGGGCGGGATCATTTTGGGTAGGATAAGGTAGTAAGGAACGTATAGGTAAAACCTAAGTCTTATTGGCTTAGGGAGCTCGCGTCGGCACGCCAAGCTAAATAGGAATTAGTGCTCAGCCTGTAAATACACAGCGTCTGAGATGCGCATCACCGCGGCGCACGTTAACATAGATGTACGGGGCGCGTGGGTGTTACGCTAGCATGTAGCTATAGCCTAAAGTGGGCCATATATAATATATATATATAAAGCCATACGTGTTGCTGTGTTAGCGCCATAAAAATATATAGGGGCAAACAGCAGTTACCTTCCGCAAACTGTTAACCGTTGCACTATTTGGCTCCTAGAAAATACAACATTTTTGGGGTTTTTTTCGGTATAATTCGGCAGTAGATTGCACTAATTTGCATTATGCACGCAAGATAGATGCCTCGTGGATGTCTAGGAGGCATTAGAAGTAAGATTGGTATTGTCGTGTAATTGCGCCAATCCGTCAAGTGGCGTATATCCATGGTGATCGGTCGGCCATTTTTGTGTTTGAAAGG
>NW_014579982.1:6784-8876 GCF_000485595.1 Priapulus caudatus | reverse complement strand
ACGCACACACACACAGCGTCATCCGCCGAGTCGAATTTCTCGTCTCCTGACATCTCGACTTTTCCGGAGCTCCGTACGCCTGCGCGCGCATGTCCGTGAAGAGTCCAGCGCCTCGTAACCTGTATGATACAGGCGGTATGTTTCGCTTCACTACACTATCTACCGCCTTACCTGTACGCCAGCTCAACCCTGGCGTTTCGCAAGCCTCGTTATCGATCAGGCAACTTGAATAACTGGAGAAATGACGTCAGGCAAAAGCCTGCTCGCTGATTGGCTGATTGGCCCGTTACAGCTCTCTGATTGGGCGCAACGATTTCGTGTTTCGCGTTGCGGGCTGGAGAGGCAAGTGGTACAGGCGGTGAAGTGTAGTGAAGCGGAACCGGAACCGCCTGTATCATACAGGTTACGGCAGATATCAGCTTTTGGGAGTGGTGGCAAGATGGCGGCAGTGACGTCACTTTCTCATCAACCGTGGATAGGCGATATAGCGATAAGCGATATCCAGTTAGTATGTAGAGATCAGTAGATCCGCGAACACATAGCAGCAGCAGCGTCGTATATGAGAAGAAACTTACAACACGTGTCGCTCGAAGAGAGGCAAGTATGCAAGGAGGAGAAAAAGCCGGGTAGGAAAAAGACGACGTTGGTCTAAAGATGAGGGAGAAACAGTGAAAAATACGGGAAAATAGGGGCAGATGTATATGAAACAGCGGTGCAAATATAAGGAAGAATATCGGGGGGAGAAGTTGCTGAAACTACTAAAAAAATACGGAGGCTTCGAAGGAGAAACAAAGGAGGTTTTAAAAGAAATAGGGCACGCTATGCGAGAAAATCACGGATTTCAGTAAAGAGACAGTGTGAAGTAGATGTACAAAATTTAATGCGATCTACAAACAGATATACGCTATCACAAAAACGTTCTGTATAACAAAGTGGGAAAAGCCGTGTTATAAATATAGCAGGTTGCATAACGAGAGTGGAACCCCGAAACCATCGTCTGGAATGTACGTGTGCGCGCGCCTATAGAAAGGCGAACACTATCGGGTATCTTGCCCTGGTGCAAGATTCGCAACAACAAACGCTTTCTTGCTCACACAAAACTAACATACACGAGCCATCTCGCTTGGCAAGCTGCGGTTAAACGCGACTGCATTTTTTTCATCGGGCTGTTTTGCGACGGATGCGGGATGAGGATGAGGATGATAATGCTGTGAGGGATGAGGAGAATGCGGGGCGGAGGGATGCTGCTGCTTGTTTACTTCCCAGCTTCGCGCTGAAGAGGGAAAAACTACTTTTTCGTTGATGACGTGAATAGGTCATAGTGGCAAACTCATCCTGCGGCCCTCAGTCAGTTCTTCATCCACATTCCATTCCACTCCGCATCCTATCTTGTATTCTCTTGCTCTCTCTCTCTCTCTCTACTCTCTCTCTCTCTCTCTCTCGTCTCTCTCTCATCCCTTCTCTTTCTCTCTCTCCCTAAAAAACCCCTCCTCTCTCTCTACTCTTCCCTTTCACCTCTCTCACCGCTCCTCTCTCGCTCTTCTTCTCTCTTCTCTCTTCTCCTCTCTCTCTCTCTCTGCTCTTCTCTTCTGTCCTTTTCTCATCTCTCTCTCTCTACTTTTTATTGCCGCTCCCTCTCCCGTTCATCCCCTGGCATCAGCAAAAATTGGTCACCGGAATAATGCTGGTTAGCGGAAAATTTGTCACAAATAGCAAACAACGATATTGACATTAATTATATTGACTGACATATAACTAACATAAAACCCTGTACCTGGCACCTCGAATGAATTAATAGAGAGAGCATCAGTTCGGGTGGATTGTCCAGTTTTGCAATAACGCTTCGCGCGCGCGCGCCCGCCGACGCGGACTGTTAAGTCAACCAACAAATTTGTGTGTGTGTGTGTTGTGTGTGTGTGTGCCCGAGTTGTGTGATGTGTGTGTGTGTGCACCTGCAGCGGAACGCGCTAAACTGTGCTATTCTAGGTTATTCAAGTTTTTGTGCGCGTTCAGAACTTACTTCCACCATTTCTGCATCGTGCTAATTACGGTTTTAGCCCGAAGTGGCACCGCGCAGAGTTAATAGCAGCGT
>NW_014579982.1:0-5784 GCF_000485595.1 Priapulus caudatus | reverse complement strand
GTGTGTGTGTGTGTGTGTGTGTGTGTAAGTGTGTGTGTGTGCGCGTACGAGAGAGAGCCGCAAGGATAATATGCTGACAGCTGCAGCTCATTGGCCAATTTGTTTAGGCCATTAAATCGAGTTTTTTCATGCGAGTAAATACTCCGACACCCTCGGGTGGGTTCTACGCGGGGTGAACCACCGAAAATAGTACCACCAGGCCCTGCTGCGGTCATGCCTTTGCCGTACCCCGGTTTCTCGCGCACTATTAAGGTCTTGACAGATGAAAAGAAAAGGTACATTGCGTGTTAAAAGTTTGAGTAGCTTAAGTGGCTTCCACGCTATACCCGATACAACGTGTCTACTCCTCACAACTCCCCTCCCCTCTCACCCCCACCTCACCCCCTCCCACCCACTGCACCGAACCGAAAGAAGTTCGGTCCTAAGAGTTGTCTTAAAGAACGCATGATTCATTTTGTTCCCGCAAAAAGGATGAAAATATCGAAGTTATTCGATTTTTTATCTCGCGCCGTGCGCGTTTGCAAAAAGTGCCGTACTGTAAACGTATATGTAGAAACCACTTACTTATTCAATTTGTTTGTTTGCGACACTATTTTAAGACCACATTTTTAGAAATTACCGAGAAGCTATCTATCAATCTCTCTATGCATCCACCGACCACCCCCGCACACGCGGACGCACGCACGCACGCACGCACGCGCGCTCGATCGCACGCACAAACGCTCGCTGACTCACTCACTCACTCACTCACTTCATCGTGCACTCACGTCACTCACTCACTTTCCACTCACTTTCATCACGCACTCAACGTCACTCACTCACGTCACTCAAACTCACTCACATCACTCACGATCACTTCACTCTCTCATCTCTCTCTCTCACTCAGCATGCACTTACTGACTCACTCACTCACGTCATCACCTCACTCACAAGAGATGCACTGCCCCTATCGCGCGACGGCCACGCACACGACAGCCGCATTAACAGCTTTACTGTGCTGTGGTGTTCATGTACTTGAGTCATTTATATATATATAATATATATATATATAGTATTATATATATATATTACGTATATATAATATAAGAAGTGTTGTTATTAACTCTTGATATATATAACCGTATGTGTGCTATCGTGCGTGCACTGCGTGCGTGTGTTGTGTGTGTGCTGTGTGTATGTGAGTGTGGTTCATGCGTGCGGCATGCGTGCGTGGCGTGCGTGTGTGTGTGTTGTGATGTGTGTGTGTGTGTGTGTGTTGGTGTGGTGTGTGTCGTGTGTTGTGTGTCGGCAATGCGTGTGTGCATGCGTGCGCGTGGTGTTGCCGCGTGCGGCATGTGTTTTGTGTGCCTGCATGCTTCATCATGTTCTTCATCAGCTATAGGTATACACATCGTCGACGAATAATGCTCTAGTGTTCGAGCGTTAGGAAGTGCTTGCGGTAAAACATGAGCGAGTTAGTTCTGCTCAAGGGGTCGTGTCGTATCCAGGTACCTTACAATAATGTACCTGAGGTACATATATTGGTCATTAGCACAAAGTGTACCAGACTTTAGTACACACGAAGGTGTTACCTAACCTCTAACACTACCCTAACCCTACGCCTAACCTAACGCTAAACATACCGGTGCAATAATAAAAAATATAAAAAGTAATACTAACAACCTAAAACCTCTCGGTACATATCTGTAGTACCTAATACGACAACGACCCCATCTGCGTTAGTCCTCTCTCACATTACCGTCACTCTCTAAGAGCTGGCTGCCTTCCACTAATTAGGACCACGTTGCATCCTCTTGTGCTCGTGCCTCTCAAACAGAAATCCTCCGTTCTCTTTCGTAATCAAGCGGTCCATTGTCGATTGTGCAAAAAAAATTGCGCCGGTCAGAGAATTTTTTCGTATATAATTGGCCTCGCTCGCTTTTGTTCGGAGCGCGGGTGCGTGAGTGTGTGCGCGGCGGTGTGTGTGAGCGCCATGTGCTGCGTGTGTGCCGCGCGTTGCGTTTGCATGTGTGCGTTGCGCGTGTGCTGCGCGGTGCGTGCGTGCGTGCTGTGCATTGTGTGTGCGTAACGCTCGTGCAGCTGCGCAGTGGTGCGTGTGTGCGCGTGGTACGTGCGTGCTGTGGTGTGTGTGTGTGTGTGTGTGTGTGGATGTGTGTGTGTGTGTGCGTGCGTGCGCGCGTAACTGTTGTTGTGTGGCGTGTCTGTCATGTGTGCGCGCCGCGTTGCGTGCCGTGTGGTGCGGTGCGTGTGTGTGTGTGCGGTGTGTAAATAGGCGTGTGTGCATGTGTGTAGTGTGTGTGTGTGGTGTGTGTGTGATGTGTTGTGTGTGTGTGTCAACTAGCTGATGCTCGGTGAAGTGTGGTCCACTTGGAAAATAACAAACAGTGTCAGCATGTAAGTACGTGGGAGGTCGGACTCTGTGGTGTCCAGCTGTTGATTGCAAGCAAGGCGACCACAGCAGATGCGGGCCTTAAAGTCATACTAGTCTTGGCTCCACGCTGATTCCCTGAATAATATTGCACTCATTATAATGAGCATGAGGGGAGAACGGAGTATGGTTACAGCATCCAACGGACGGGTATCGAGTATCGTACGGCTACTTATAGTATCACGGACACGCGCCATTGTATATTGCTATGGAGACATTGGGATGGTGCATCGGGATGGATATTGGCGAGGTGGATTCCTTGTGTTTTTGTAGCGAGGAATTTGTTGGTACGTAGTGCTTGACAGTGTAGTAGGTATAAGTAGCCTCGTTCTTTTCAAAGCCGGAGAAATGACGGCGTTTCCGCTGGCCAGCTAGGCCAACCCCCTAGTTTCAGTAGATATGACACGCACACAAACACACATACACACGCGCGCGCACACACACACTCACACACACGAACGCACGCACGCACGCACTTACACACACACACAACACACCCACACAACACACACTACCACAGCACACACACACACGATGACCATCGCCACCACACTCTCACACACACGAACCACGCACGCAACACGCACTCACTGCACACCCCAACATCACACACACACAGCACATCACCACAACAGCACACACACATCACACAGCAGAAGATAGGTAATAGATAATAGATAACGATAGATAGATAGATAGATAGATAGATACAATAGAATAATTAAGATAGAATAAATAATAGATAGGATAAATAGATAGATAAAGAAGATAGATAAGACGATAAGATAATAGGAATTAGATAGATAATAGATAATAGATCTAGATAGATAGCTTAATAGATAGAAGATATATAGAAGAATAGATAGATAAAGATAGATAGATAGAACAGACCAGGCAACAGACAGACAGAAGACAGAAGAATAGATAGATTAGAGTAATAGATAGATAGATAGACAGATAGATAGATAGATAGATAGATAGATAGATAATAGATAATAGATAGAATAAAAGATAGATAGATAGATAGATAGATAGATAGAAGATAGATAGATAGATAGCTAGATAGATAGATAGATAAATAGATAGATAGATAGAAAGATATAGATAATAGATTAAATAGCATACGATAAACAGAAAAGCGAGAAGAAGACAGAAACCTCGTTGGAAAACAAGCTCATCACCGGTTTATAAAACCCAGCCTTGCCGCTAGAAAAACAGATGCTTGCGTGCTCCTCTCGGGACTGCGTGCCTTGCTTCGCACTGTTTATTTACAAAAGGCTGCGATCCTATGGAGCGATACGATCACTGGTGGCATCCGCACGTTCTCTGGCCATCAGCCCCACCGCGAGATAGGAAAGAGCCGGCGAAAAAAAGAGAGAGCATAAGAGCCCGAGAGAGCACGCGCAGAGAACGAAGAAGAAAAGAAGAAAGAGAGAGAGAGACAAGAAAAAAGAAGCAGAAACGGATATCGCGCTGAAAGATAAAAAAGGAACGAGACAAACGCAGATAGAGCGAAAGAGAGAAACATAAAGAAAGAGACGAGAAGAGAGAGAGAGATATCGACGAGAGAGCGAGAGAGAGAGAGAGAGAGAGAAAGAGAGAGAGAGAGAAGAAAGAGAGATCCGCGCGAAAAGAAAGGAGAGAAAAGAGAGCGAGAGCGAAATAGAGAAATAGCAGAAAGAAGAAGTAGAGAGAGATCAGAAGCGAGACAGAGAAGAGAGAAGAGAGAGCAGAGAGAGAGAAGAGAAAAGGAGAGAGAGAGAGACAAGGGAAGAGAGAGAACGAGATAGAGAGAAGAGAAGAGAGAGAAGAGAGAGAGAGAAGAGAAGAAGAGAGGAGAGCAGAGAGAGAGAGAAATTCCGCCCGAAACAGAAGAGAAGCAAAGAGGAGAGAGCGAAGCCGCCGAAAGAGAGAATCAAGAAGCAGAGAAGGAGAGGATCTCGAGCAGACAGAGATGAGAAGGAGAAGAGAGACAAGAACGAGAGAAGAAAAGAGATAAGAGAGAAAGGAAGTAGGAGAAAGAGCGAGAGAAGAATAAAGAAAGAATAAGAAGCAGCGAGCCCGTAGCCAGGCGTTCGGCGGGTCGACACTCGACCCCACCCCCCCGAGCCCCCCACCCCAACGTCCAAACCCAAAATTTCATTTTTGCAATATTGGAAAAATTTCTTTCAAGCACCCGCGCCTCAGGCGCTTCAATTTTATTATTTAGTGTAATAATTGCAAAAAATCCTCCATCCGTGCGGCGGAGGGGGTGAAAACAAAGGAAACCACACCCCTCCACACCCCTCTCCACCCGCCGTTCCTTGCTCCCACGCCTGTTGTTGATTCGCCTTCGCCGCCCAAGCAGGCGGCGTGTCACAGTTTGCCCGGGAGTTCCGGAACCTCCCCCTTGCTCCGCGCATCGGACTAGGAGGTGGTCTAATTTTTAACAAATTTTCTGGGGAGGCACCCCAACCCCTCCCCCGTCCCTTCCGCAGTGTTGCCACTTTGCTTTACGGTTAGACCCCCCGCCCCCCCTGTACATAACACCTGACAGGCCCCTTGCACGAGATCGCAAATTGCGCCCCCAAACGATTGAAAAACGGAACCGGCCCCCCGCCAATATATAAAAAGCCGCTACGGGCCCGGCGAAGAAGAGAGAGATGGGAAGAGACGACGAGAAAATTAAAATAGAGGACGAAAGAAAGAGGGACGCGCCAACAAAGAGCGCAAGAGCGACCGCGGAGAAGAGAGGCAGATAGATAAGAGCGAGATAGAGAGAGGAGAGCAAGACGAGAAAGAAGAAAGCAGAGAGAAGAAGAAGAACTAAGAGAGAGCCGAGAGAGCGAAGCGCAGAAAGAGAAAGAGAAAGAGAAGAATCAAATAGAGAAGAACAAGAGAGAGAGAATATTAACCTACTTCGAACAGCCTGCAACTATCTGAACTTTTTTTTTTCTTTTTTATAAAAGTAGTGCTGGGGTTCTTGTGAAGTTGGTCTTGTAAAGATGGGATAGGACCGCAAATCCGATGGTTAATAGAAGGAGGAGATAAGATGCTATAGANAGAGAGAGAGAGAGAGAGAGAGAGAGAGAGAGAGAGAGAGAGAGAGGAGGGGGGGAGGGGAGAGAGCAAGCGAGATAGAGAGAGAGAGGGAGAGAGCTAGCTAGCGTACAGCTTCGCAGGTTGTATTTCTACCCACACACACTCCCTCTCCCCTCACTCCCTCCCTCACTCACACACTCACACACTCCCTCCCCCTCACTCGGAGCAACAACCGTTATAGCAGGCTTCGCTCGTCAGTCTCGCTTCCGGACGCACAAAGACACACACACACGCACACACACACACACACACACACACACACACACACACACACA
>NW_014579981.1:21325-24938 GCF_000485595.1 Priapulus caudatus | reverse complement strand
GGTTAGGGTTAGGGTTAGGGTTAGGGATATTTCTTGATTTCGAAGAATTGTATGTTCTTGATATCACAAGACGGTCGCGGCGAATAGACAGTAGCAACATACACACCCGACGGTCGGGCGAATAGCCTCGGCCATAGTACTAGAGCTACTTCCTTCCCATCGAGGCCTATTTGTTTTATTTGTAAAATAGGCATTTTCTCTACACTGGTGATCATCATTGTTTGACTTTGAAGAATATTTTTTATGGCTTTGGGATAATATTTATAATATATATCATTGTAATAAATCTAAGCTATTAAATTTCAGCTTCTATAAGTAAACAGCTAATCATGGGCGAAGAAATTCCCGCTGGAGATGCGGCAAAGGGCCAGAAATTGTTTAAGCAGAGATTGTGGACCAAGTGTGACCATGGTCACACTGTCAATAAAGACGGCAAGCATAAGACGGGGCCAAACCTACACGGGCTGATTGGTAGGAAGACTGGCCAGGCGCCTGGTTTTGCCTATACTGACGCCAACAAGAGTAAAGGTATACAGGGCTTTAATTCACTGCTTCCTCTGAACGTGTCACATGAGATGTAGATACTATCCTATATGGCAACAGCCATGCTCTTCATTTCAACTGTTCTATGTATCCATTTGCCTGCTATAGCGACCGCCGGAATGGTAACTGCTAGTGTACGTTGTAAGAGCAGTACTTAGCTAACATGGGTCATTCTCATCTAGGAATCACATGGGAGAAGGAGACTCTGTTCACCTACTTGGCGAACCCTAAGAAGTACATCCCCGGGACGAAGATGGTGTTCGCCGGTCTGAAGAAGAAGAATGAACGTGCCGATCTTATTGCTTACCTGTATGAAGCAACTAAATAACGAGCGCCCCTTTTAGAAAATTCCGATGCTGTTAGAAAATATATTCACCTTCTCATAGTTTACATAAGTATGAACCACATATACTTTAATAATACAGATTTTAAAATCTCATTTTAACATTTGTACCAAAATCGAACAAGTCAATCTATAGTCTAAGGGAAATTTTAATTTCGTGTTTATTTTTAGAAACTGCTATAAGAGAATCTCTGAGAATACCTGCAAAAAAAACTGTTCATTCGTTTTTAAATGCTCACAGTATGGTGAACGCTCAATATTTATTGTATGTGGTTGTTAAACTTATGTGGACCCTCTATGAGATTGAAACCCGTGGTTGTAAATCATGTTTAGCTCTAATTGTTACTGTACCAGACCACGTAGCTGGTACTGGTAGGTGGGGAAGGCTGTATGGTTATTACATACTAGTTTCTACTCCCAATGCTCGAGTGGTAGTCGCTAGTCATTGTGATAAATGTATTGTGCAATGTTTGCAATCGTGCTAATAGACGAGATGTATGATTATTGTACTGATACTAGCCATAATATAGAACTTGATTGCAGTTCATGTGTCTGTTTGTCGAATTTCTGTTAATTTACTCACAAGTGAAAGGCAGTTTACATGATTCGTAATTGAAAATTTCTAACTCTGCAATCTGCTGCTTTCTGTGATACTGCTGTGTCTGACGCACAGCCAACTATTACGACAACCTTGTCGATAGCACAGAGCCACGAAGATTATTAGCGAATTTACTTGCAATACAGCTACTATTATTGTTGTTATCATTGATTTCTTTTAGTATGAAAGTTGAATGCAGAACCTGCATAAGTTGTGTGTCAACAGTGCTGTAACTAGTGCAGGGTACATTACATTACATGGTGATTGGCAGTGACCTTCCTAAAACACAGCCCACACGTGGATTTGCCCCCCCCCCCCGCCCAGGGGAAATAGGTTAGCTATATGCTCCTGGTCAAGAAGCGAAAGATTAGTAATACCATGAACTAATGTATATACTTACCATTACACTACATTGCCAAACACATTACATGTACAGCTATAGTATACTTGGGTTCGTGGTAACACTGGTTAGGTAACAAACGACTGATACAGAAGCTCCATGAAGGGCGCATCAATGCCATGTTTTTATTGCAAAGTTTTTAGATCATCGCCGCTCCTATTTACCACTTCAAATAGAGCGGCTATAAACTCATACGCTAGCTAGATGATGAACCTAACAACTGTACGGCTATATTTAGCGATAGACCTACAAACCACACAGTACCAGCACAGCAGTTAATGCTAAACTGACTGCCATATGTACATGCTGTCCTTGTGTTTCCTGCCACGCTATGTGCCGCACGGAGTGAGTACGAGTTGAAACAGTCAGAACTGCTGTGTGACACTGGTTTTCATATAGTGCATCTGATCACTGGTAGATGGCACCACGTGCACTATTAGCTGTGCATTACTTACACACTGGCACGTTTTTCTCCTATTCATGCTGTGAGAGGGGGCTCCTCCATACATCTCAAGTGCACATTACTTTCCATTCCCTCAGAAGTGGGGCCACTGTACATCTCAAGTGCACATTACTAGCCATTCACGTCAGAAGGTGGCCCCACAGGTATGTCCGTCGCCCGGTAACATTGTAGGACACTTGAAGGCTAGCGTAACTTTTGACCATACAGTCCACTCGAGGACAAGCCAAGTTTGACCTTGACATCACGGTTCACTCGAGGTCGAGCCAAGTTTGACCTTGACATCACGGTTCACTCGAGGTCGAGCCACATTTGACCTTGACATCGTGGTTCACTCAAGGTCGAGCGTGACCTTGATGTTCATCGACGCCAGCTCGGCCGTCAGGTACTTAAACACGTGCGGCACGCTGATGAGTTCGATCCCGTCGCCGCAGCGACAGACGTGACACGTCCAGCGACCCCGACGCTTGTCGCCGCCTCCGGCCGCGACCTCCGTGTCCTTCGAGGAGACGTCGATGAGAGGCGAGAGCAGGCTGCCGCACTTTGTACACACCCTCGCCTGCGCGCAGAGAAATACGAGCGTGAGGGGCCAACGACACGCAAATAATTCTCTGCGCATAGAGAAATTCATGCGACCGCAGGGGCAGACGATAAACAATGCACGCTTACGAACGGTAGACGTATCACGAAAGTAATGTGAAGTGGGTTAACTGGCACTTGACTGGAGAGTTTGCCAAGCATTCTCTGCGCATAGAGAACTCCGTGCAAACGCAGGGGCAAATGATAAATAAAGTGCCTACTTATAATATATAATAATAGCAATGTTGTTATAAATGTATAAATTTAATGTGAAATGGTTAACTGGCACTTGATTATAGATTGCCTATAACTGCCCACGTACAGACAGAGAAACCCATGCCATAAAAACAAAAATCACTGCAAATGCAGTAATTACGAATAGAAGTACATTCCGAAAGGCAGTGTTAATTGTTTCCTAGAAGCATGACTATATGCTGCAAACATGAGGCCAAACAAAAAAATAGGTGTGTTTCCGGTCGACCGACCGTCCCTAGATTATTAGGGCCGACCCTAAACTTTTTTTCCAAAAAAAAGGGGAAAAAAATGTTTTTTTAATTTGAAATCTGACAGACAAAACTTGAGATTTTTTACTACAAACACGTTCTGGACTTGCTTACTAACTTATCCCTACCTATACACCACTTTATAGCATGCATCAGAGGGATATTAAAATAATATATTTAAAAAAAA
>NW_014579981.1:16037-21300 GCF_000485595.1 Priapulus caudatus | reverse complement strand
GTGACGTCACCATCCCCGACTCACCGTGACGTGCAGCGTGATGTCACCACCCCACCCCGACTCACCGTGACGTGCAGCGTGATGTCACCACCCCGACTCACCGTGACGCGCAGCGTGACGTCACCACCCCCTACTCACCGTGACGCGCAGTGTGACGATGACGCACCTGAGCGGCGCGGTGCCGGCTCACCGTGATGCGTAGCGTGACATCACCACCCCCTACTCATCGTGACATGCAGCGTGACGTCACCACCCCCGACTCACCGTGACGCGCAGCGTGACGTCACCACCCCCGACTCACCGTGACGTCACCACCCCTCCCCTACTCACCGTGACGCGTAGTGTGACGATGACGCACGTGAGCGGCGCGGTGCCGGCGTCGCTGCCGACGAGGCGTACGCGATCGACGTAGGCCGGCTCCATGTGCTTGTAGAAGCGCGTCGTCACCTCGTTCGTCTGCAGGTTCACGTAGCTGTAGTACGGGTCGCCCGCCTGCAGCAGCTGCCCGATAAAGGGCAGCCCGTCCCCGTCTAGCTTGCCCTGAGAGAGAGAGAGAGATAGTCACTTGGACATGCGCACGGATATGTGTAGACTGCAAGCCACCTTGCAGTAGCTGCCCAATAATCGGCAGCCCGTCCCCCCGTCCAGCTTGCCCTGAGAGAGAGAAAGAGAGACACACTCGCTTAGACATACATGTGTAGTATGTATGTATGTATATATGTATGACAAATATATCGCACGGATATGTGTAGACAGCCAGCCAACCTGCAGTAGCCTCCCTGTCGCTTAACCTCACGCTGGAGTCTCTACCTGGTTCTTATCGTCCGGCTTGTTGCAGAACCTGTAAGGGCAGAGTCTGTCGCGCGACACCTCAGCCAGGTCGATCTTCTCTGTCTTGTAGACCATGCCGTGACAGAAGCCGCGCTCGAATGCTCCCTTGTTGATGATCATCGCGTCTTCCATGTCGTAACCCTGCGTAAATCCGGCGGGTTTATCATAAAATTCATTAAATTATCATTAAATTATCATTAAATTCATTATAATTAAATCTGCTCAATTAATCATTCCTCAACAGCTCTAAGGAACCTCTCATAAACGTGTTCATTATGAACAGGTGTTGATTCTAGGTGTTGGTTACTCTTGTAACCAGTCACTCATGGGAAATTCTAAATGTGTCTTTCATGAAAGGGGTTTATTCAAAAGAGGTGTCTGCCGAAACCAGTTTGACTGTATGTAATTTCAGCTTTTAAAACTGGCATTGAGTTATCGATGGTTAATTGCCATTCAATATACGTCAAAAAATTTCATGTGCAAGAGACAACCAGACGCCAACCCAGACTCCTTGGTAGATATGGCTTCTGAGCTCATCTACCCTCCACAGCCACTGCCAAACAAAAAAGCTGAACCCACAGTGTTTCTGCTCAGAGACAGAGGAGTGGACACACGTCAGTAAGTAGGACAGACAGTAAGAGTCCACACAATGTTTCTAGATCTTGCTATAGGTTGCTGCCGCGGCAGAGTGCGACGTTAAGATGGAATTACCGTGTATGATATAACGGCGACTATGGCATTGGTGCCCGCCGGGTAATCATCACACTTCAACACGTCGTACGCCTTCGGCCGGACGAGCGGCGACTGTGGGGTCAGGATCCTGTACAGCTTGTTGTCCGAACGATGCTCGTACGCTAGGAGAGGAGTACCCATCGTCTGCTTTCCTGCGGGCACATGAAATGGACCTTGTATCTACTGTCACACGTAACAGCTAGACCTTGTATCTACTGTCACACGTAATGGACCTTGTATCTACTGTCACACGTAACGGACCTTGTATCTACTGTCACACGTAACGGACCTTGTATCTACTGTCACACGTAACGGACCTTGTATCTACTGTCACACGTAACGCACCTTGTATCTACTGTCACACGTAATGGACCTTGTATCTACTGTCACACGTAACGGACCTTGTATCTACTGTCACACGTTAACGGAACCTTGGTATCTATCTGTCACATCAGTTAATGGACCTTGTATCTACTGTCAGCACGTAAATAGACCTTGTAGTCATACTGTCACGCGTAACGGACCCTTAGCTATCTACTGTCAACACGTAATGACCTTGTATTCCACACTGTCACGACCGTACACTGGCACCGACGGTAGTATCTACTGCACAGCGTAACGGACGCTTGTATCTAGCTGTCACCACGGGTAACGCCAGCAGCTTTTTATCTATCTGTCACACAATAACAGACCTTGTATCCCTACTGTCACAACGTTAAACGCACCATTCTAATCTACTGTCCACACTTAATGGACCCATGAATCTTACTGTCAGCACATAACAGACCTTGTATCTACTTGTCACAGCGTGTAACGCACCTTGTATCTACTCGTCACAATCATAACGGAGCCTTGTATCTACTGTCACACGCGTAATGGACCTTGTATCCTACTGTCACAATGTAATGAGAGCCTGTATCTCTACTGTCCACGCGTAACGCGACTTGTATCTACCTGTCACGCGTAACAACCTTGTATCTACTGTCGCCACGTAATCGGAACTTTTATCTACTGTCAGCAACGTAATGGACCTTGTATCTACTGATCATCGACGTAACAGTGAGACCTTCCTCAACGTCACACCGTTAACGGCCTATTGTACTAACTGTCACAAGCGTTAACTGGAGCGCTTGATACTACTGTCACACTCTGGACTTACTAGCTGTACACTCGTATCTATGACCTGTCCCAGTAATGCCATATCTTGTCACAATCGTAACGAACCTTGTATCTAACTGTCACGCGCAGTCGAGGACCTTGTATCTATGTCACGCGTAACGGACCTTGTATCTACTGTCACACGTAAGCGCACCTTTTGTAATGCTACTGTCACACGTAAATGGACCTTGTATCTACTGTCACACGTAATGGACCTTGTTATCTACTGTCACGACGTAACAGGCTAGACCTTGTATCCTACCTGTCACACGTAATGGACGCTATGTATCTATGTCACACGAAAATGGACCTTGTATGCTACTGTCACACGTAACGGACCTTGTATCTACTGTCACACATAACGAACCTTGTATCTACTGTCACACATAACAGACCTTGTATCTACTGTCACACGTTAACGGACCTTGTATCTACTGTCACACGTACCGGACCTTGTATCTAACTGTCACATGTAATGGACCCTGTATCTACTGTCACACGTAACGGGACCTTGTATCTACTGTCACACGTTAATGGACCTTGTAATCTACTGTCAGGCACGTAACGGACCTTGTATCTACGTCACACGTTAATGGACCTTGTATCTACTGTCACACGTAACGGACCTTGTATCTACTGTCACACGTAACAGACCTTGTATCTACTGTCACACATAACAGCTAGACCTTGTATCTACTGTCACACGTGGCAGCGAAGAAAATTATGCAGCCAAAGATATTCTACATCAAAAATTAAAAAACGGTTGAAAATCAGTTGAAAAAATACAAATTGACATCATTATTTGTAAAAATTTTAAATGCGCAAAAAATACGCTCATGCATATCAGACGACACTAGCATACGTTGCGCATGTCTAGGACTACGAAGCTCACCCATCTGACACTGGTACATGTTGCGAGGGCTCTGGTTGTAGTTGGAATACGGAATCAGCGTTGCCGTGGCGCTCAGCATACTCATCTCACTCAGCTCCTGGTGCGTGGTCCTGCCATCGATCGCCTCCTCCGGTACTACACAGATGTTCATGTACACCTGCGCACAAACACAAACGATCTATACACCTATACGCAGGTAGTAAACGAAGACGTGCGTGCAGAACAGTTTACAACATGCGTCTGGCACGGACACTGCATGGACAACCGTTTACACGCCCGACCATAGCGAAACCACATTCATTCCCCATATGCACCTAAGCAGTCCTAAGATTTACAAATGGAGCCCCGTTCACATTCCTGTTTAGTTACAAGGCTTACCCAATCGACACTGGTACATGTTGCGAGGGCTCTGGTTGTAGTTAGAATTGGGATAGGATTGTATAGGATAGGATTATATATACCGTGCTTCCCCTGGCCAAAAAGGTCTGTGAGGTGGTGAATGTTTTTTGTGATGTGTTTGCGCGTTTCAAAATCCTAGCAAAGCAAGCAGCTTTTTTGAAAAAATGGTGCAATTTGGTGCATTCTAAGCTATTCTGAACACATTGTACGAGACTCATGAATCTCTTTTTCAAGTTGTCAAAAGTTTCATCAGCAAGGCAGTGTTTTGGACACATTTCTGTGTGGCGGCTGAGAATTTAAGCGAGGCGGCCTGCCTCGCTCGTGTCAATGCAGGGGAAACACTGTACATATAAAAAGCATTCCATTCCGCGTCGCCGACAGATACCTGTTCGAAGGTGCCAATCATCTCGACGGTGTTCGTGGTGAGGTTGAGTACGGGTCGCATCATGCGCGCAGGCGTCGTGAACAGGTAGAGAGCCGGGTACTGACTCGCGCAGTCCGTCCTCTCGACGAGAACCACCTCCATCATGAGCGGAACCTAGCGAACAACATGAACAACGCTCGTGAACACCTGCGCTGTGAGCGGAACCTAGCGAACAACATGAACAACGCTCGTGAACACCTGCGCTGTGAGCAGAACCTAGCGAACAACACGAACAATGCTTGTGAACACCTGTGCCGTGAGCGGAACCTAGCAAACAACACAAACAACTCTTGCGAACACCTGCGTCTTCATCAGGAGAAGGAACCTATGTCGTGAGAAGGACCCTCAATCATGAGCGGACCTAGCGAACAACACAAACACCTCTCATGAACACCTAGCCGAGTCTTCGTCAGGAGAACGAACACATGTCATGAGAAGGAACCTGCATTATGAGAGGAACCTATATGATCGATGCAGAAATTCCTGTTATAAACTGAATCTCAGACATGGCAAGAAATATCTATCATTAGAGAAACCTAAAGAAAGACATCAAATTGTCTTAAGCACTTGCAACTTCGTTGTGAGAAGAAATCTCCATCATAAGGGTAACATAAAGAATGATAAAAAATTCCATAAACACCTGCATTTTTGTTTTTAGTGTACACAACCGCATCAAAATTACAACTGAAATCTGTAGCCAGCGACGTCTTTCGTAAAGGACTTTATCATCTTTTGAATTCGAATGCACGCAAATGCCGTCACTATTAAACATGTCCACATTCACGAGATGGGATTGTAATACTGAACGTTGGATACTGCAAATAATT
>NW_014579981.1:11053-16027 GCF_000485595.1 Priapulus caudatus | reverse complement strand
TTGGTGGTGATCCGGATCTAATTAAAATTAATTAATAACATTTTCAGGATAGGTCACAAATGGGGTAACTTAGAATTGATTACATTTTGGTGGTGATCCGGATCTAATTAAAATTAATTAATAACATTTTCAGGATAGGTCACAAATGGGGTAACTTAGAATTGATTACATTTTGGTGGTGATCCGGATCTAATTAAAATTAATTAATAACATTTTCAGGATAGGTCACAAATGGGGTAACTTAGAATTGATTACATTTTGGTGGTGATCCGGATCTAATTAAAATTAATTAATAACATTTTCAGGATAGGTCACAAATGGGGTAACTTAGAATTGATTACATTTTGGTGGTGATCCGGATCTAATTAAAATTAATTAATAACATTTTCAGGATAGGTCACAAATGGGGTAACTTAGAATTGATTACATTTTGGTGGTGATCTGGATCCAATTAATTAATAAAATTTTCAGGATACGTGAGAAATCAGGTAACTTAGAATTGATTACATTTTGGTCGTCATCCGGATCCAATTGATTATTTAATTAATTAATTAATTAATAAAATTTTTCACAGTGACAGAATTCAGCTGCCTTGGAGGAGGTCTGTGCTCTCCGAGTGCTCTTGTTAAGACTATGTTAGATAGATATCATACTATATCTATAATGATATCTATAATGATAATTAATACTATAAGACTATGCTAGCTAGCACCGCAGCGAGCGTGTGTGTGTGTATCGCGCGAGTCCGCTTCGCTCACCTTGAGCACCATGAGGTAGAGGTGTCCGGCAAGCAGGACCTCCTGGTAGGCAGGATTGTCGGGACTCTCGCTCGAACACTCGTGCTTCGCGAACGCATACAGCTTGCGAGTCATGTAGACGAGGCAGTCGAACTTGTCGCGGTTGCTGCTCAGGTGCGGGCAGATCAGCTCCCTGAAGCGAGATACGGTCAACCGTCTTCAGCCCGTATCTCCACGCCCCCCGCCCGTATCTCCACGCCCCCCGCCCGTATCTCCACGCCCCCGCCCTTCGTTCGTGAGCTTGTTTGCGGTTACGTTACATTATTTCATACTTACATTTTATAATCGATTACACAAATTAGCATGGTTACAGTGCATTCAGGCTAAGCAAAATATGGGAATCGTCGTGACGTATGTGTATTCATCCAATTCATTTGCTACCGTTTGAACAGGAAGCACTGTATGAATGTTCATGTTGCTCTATGGAGAGATTATCAGTGGTTTAATTACAACATTTTTGTTTAGCAATTTTACCTCTAGGAGCTAGGCAAGGTATATAGCAGCGTGAAAAATAATATAGCACTTACTGCAGTAGATACTCAGCCACCTCCACGTCAGTGTGCCACGCGGGCCGGGAAAGCTTCACTCGAAAATTCTTTCCTATGTATTTTAACACGTCCACTCTATAGGCGGCGCCACTGTCCTGCGATTTCCTGATCATTGCTGCAATGCATCTGTTATCACGAAGTAAAGCAGAAATAAACACGAGAATTCATCGCCATTCCTCACAATAATTATATTGACCAGTAAAGCTAAATCACTCACACGCGCAATGTATAGAAATACATTTAGTTTTACTAGCGTCTGCAACAAACCTTTTGTAAAACGAGTCATTCTCTTTCCCCTTAACCAGCTCAGAGAATATGTGATGGTCAACAACATCTACCAATGCCTGCAAGATAAATTGATTTTAAGTTTTAAATCTGATAGATTACAATCAGTGTGCGAACAAGGCTTGGACATGACTAGATATAAAGCTTTACAAACCGTTGAGTAATTGTCAAGAGTGACAGATCGACGTAACCATATAGATGTAGACAATGAACAGGACCAATTTATTACCTTCATTATGATTACAACCGGAAGGATAAAAACCTCTCTCCTGTGGAACAAACACAAGCATGCTGATCCATCGAGCAAGTAATGTAGCACCATGTTCTGAAACATTGTAATGAGCAATCTGATTCTATAAATTTCAAAATAACTAATATTATTTTATTTATATTATTTGCAAATGATATTTTACAAGGAAGAAGCTGAAATAAATCCTGCAAATATAGTAATCTGATAAATATTACAAGGCCTTTTCTTACATGAAAACTTAAACCCAAGAAATACAACAGAATTTCAGCAAATACTTCATAGACTATCTATACCTATATCTTCTTCTATATATATAAAGTTGTTCAGCCGAATTAGTTGGTACTCGCATAACTAGAGAACTTCGCAGCCTAGAGGAAAACTAAAGATATTTTCAGAATCAGCACGTCTGGGAGGTGGTTCTGGCTGAAACAAAAATTTTAAAAAGTTAAAAAGTTAAAAATTCATAAAAATTCTATTCATCAATAGATGGCGGTGCATACAGATTAACATCACGTACGTGTGAATGTTTTCCCCGGGCAACGCCGGGTATCCCGCTAGTATATATATATATATCACTTACTACTGCTGTCTGGTCAGATGTGACACATCTCATCGAAACACCAAATTCTGAGAAGAGTTCACCCCTCTTCTTCCAACTGTTCCTTTCCATGCAGAGAGCCTACAAGAACAATGTGGCATAGTTTTCGATAAAACACACGCAATTATGACAAGGCAAGTTCAAGGGATGTGCGAATAGCACTAATTCACAGTGTCACAAACATCAAAATCGCCATTTCATTCCTGCTCTGCTAAAATGTATAAACAACAAGATCCCGAACACTTTGCATAAGCCCAAAGCACATAGCAAAATGCTGAAATAATTTGGAAACGGGTGCAAGCATTTGTTAAGAGGATGAGGAAAGGTGATAATGGTGGGTCATCTTGAAAAGAGCAAGGAATAAGAGTGCTCAGGGAGAGTAAAGAATGAGCTAGAGCTCTTGGTGAAATTAAGCAGTGATAGTTTTCCATAAGAGGAAAGGATTCGAATTCTCGGGGCTATTCTATACGAAGTGCTCTCAAGGATACGCTATCGTCATGCCTACCATATTGCGTCTCGGCATAATGAGCATGCGCACCACTCTCTCGATGCCGTTGGAGATGAAATAGCCACCGAATTCCTCAGCCTCCTCCCCGTGCTCGATGAGCTCCTTCGGGTTCATCTTAGTCAGGTTACATGCATTCGACTGCAGTAAACAAAAACCATGTACTGCCTGCACGATTGGGAAACGTGAAGCACGTACTATGAGCAGGGTTATTACCCAAAAACAATATATTACTGGTACGATCAGTAACCAAAATAACACATTATCAAGATGATCAATAAACACACCACGTACTATCTGGATAATCAGTAAACAAAAACAACATACTGTCAGTACAATCAGAAAATATAAACAACATACTATCAGTAAAATCGGTAAAAAAACATACTATTGTAAGATGATGAAAATTACATCTGCCTTAATTGATAGTCATTGGCAGGTAGCCCTAGCTAATTAGCATTGTGATAAGAGTACTCCAGCAGCGTTGCCATGTAATGAATCTAATGATATGCCACAATGTATTGCATGTCATTGCATGTTTAAACCCTTCATCAGGGTGCAAAATTAACGGGAGTCCGGAGTCAAATACTCCCTGATTTGACATATGCAGGAGTCCGTGTGACTCCCTGAAAATTCTGCCATACTAACTAGTTCAGTTCCGAAGCATGGCCTCGCGGAATTACTGTATTTTTTCAGCTAATGTCCAAAGAAAATTTGGCAGACATGCAATTGCATGAATTTTAAAAATAAGCACATGCGTTATTGTTAATATCTTTAATTTTGAACCTCAGACTGCGAACTCCCTCATTTTGCTGCAGACTCCCTCTTTTTGAGGGTAGGGAGTCCGTTGGACTCCCTTGTTCAAAAGTCAATTTCTACCCCTGCTTCATTATGTCTTATCTCAATTTATAATCTTAACATGATTAAGGAATGGACCATACATGTTCTCAGAGCAAAGCACACCATAATAAGACAGTCAATTGAGCACCCAATTTAAGAAGACAAACAGGACACCGAAATGTAAAACAACATGGTGAAGGATGATTGAAGGGCAGAAATTAAGTCTTGATCCTGACTACAATGTCATTGGCCCTGACCCTCACCTTAACCATGATGGGCACTTCACCCAGAGACGTGTTGATCGTGTCGTGGGTGATCCCATTCAGCTTCCACGTGAAGACAGCCTGGAGGCGCCCCCTATATGTCGTCGCTCTGGCTCGACACTGAAGCAAGGCGAGATTTACTTACTTAACACACAAGATATGACAAAACATATAGATAACTAAAGAGTCTCACCTGTATCTACGTCGTCAATTTTTAGCATATTTAGTCTTATCATGTCTATAGTTTTGTTTTTATGATTTCACAGCTTATATATACATGCGGCAATGATGATGCATATATATATATATTACTTCTTTTTAATCGCAGGCTCTGATAACTTTAAAACAAATTATTACTGACCTCTGAAGGAAAGACTTTCAGAGTGGAGGCTGTTGTATTGCCTGGGGCAATTGTAGGTGAAGAGATCCATGCTGTCTGAATTCAGAAATATATATTATCCAATATATTGACTTATTGCAATCACACTCACAGAAATTATTAAGGATTAAATAAATATTTAATCTTTCAGGTGAACCTGTACGTTTTATATTAAAAGATGCATTTTCACTTCATTCAGTTTTATGTGTTCAACTTTATACTGTACAATCTCATGTGAACTAATATATTCCTATACATACCTCAATGTTCAAACTGAGTCGTGCACCATTTTTCAATTCAAATTCTATTGGTTTAATTGCCTGCAAGTAGGTTTATATAAATACTTTATTAGAACCAATTTCTGAATCTATTATTTTATTATAATTTAATTTAATATTATTAGATTTCATAAAACCTCAAACAGATAAAATATATACCAGTAGTTAATATGTTAGTTGAGTTGTCTACAATTACTTTACCTTTGCTGCCAGTGCCAAACCATCTTTTAA
>NW_014579981.1:1877-7815 GCF_000485595.1 Priapulus caudatus | reverse complement strand
TATTTTACTGCTGGAGCTGGTACATGTTCTGCTTAGCAAGCACACGAACTGGCGAACAAGAGAGCGCAATATCCATCCTCGTTGACCTAACAATAAGGTTCTAGACGTGATGCGGCCATGATGCCGAGGCTAGCTGAGGATTGACACTTTGTGTCTTCCATGGAAAAAAATTTAATTTATTTTTCGGGGGCTACTTTTCAAGCTCGCGTGCATAAAAATAGCACTCTAAAATTTGGTTTGCATTAAACTCTATGCAAATTTACGGGGGCTCTTTTTGGCATTTCTGGGGCTAAATCGCCCCGAGCCCCCGTATATTTTTTCCACTGCGTGTTTGTAAAAACGCAATCTAGCATAATAAACAGCAAAAGCAATAGAAAATAAACAGCGTTCTCTGACTCTTGTGCTGCCGAAGGTCAATAAGAAGATTTCTGAGCTGATTCTGGAGAACCAAACATCGTATGAAGTGGAGTTACAGCGAGTCATGGAGCTTCAGTCCCAGCTACAGGCTGCACACCACATCTGTCTCGGAAGCAGACAGTGAGTTCAACGAGACACGCACGAGATATAATATATCAGAAGTTGATTATAAAGACGTCTGATTTTGTGCATGTCTTAGTACCTAACTGGATATATAATCGTTCTTACATGGCAAATGGTGTAGCAGTCATGCTAAGGGGTTCTATGTCTTCCTTGATACTGTCGGAACATAGTTTTAGGGAATAACATGAACATAACATAATAGAAGCAGCGTATTAGCCAGCGAGCCGTGCAGCCGTGATTTGCACGGTCAGTTTTGAAACTGCACGGCCAAAAAGGTGTAGCACAGCCTAAAATATTGATCTAAAGCCTTGCCTGAGACACACATACAAAAAAATTGCACTCCCAAATAGTTTTTATGCACTCCCACAATACTCATTCCTGGCTAATACCCTGAATAGAAGTAACAACTAACCCTGATTAACCTAATCGTAGCCAAAACCCAGCTCTAGCATTCATCCTAGCCCTAACCTAACCCTAATCAACCTAGCCTAGTCAAAACCTAATGTTAGCTCTAACCCTAACCTAAAGTAGAGAGCGTCACACATACAGTACCCAGAGACATGGACCCTTTGAGCTGTGGTAACAGCATATGAGATTCGTCTGAGCGGCCGGTCCTTATTAGCGATATTTATTCATTAAAATTTATTAACAAATTTATCATAATTTAAAATTATTTAATTAAAGAATTAATTAACAATAAGACCGCTATTTATTAGCGATGCTAACGCTAGCGTTGCTGCCTCTCTGCAGGAATCTTCACGAGGCCAAGGACGACTTCACGACGGCAAGCCTGGGGATTCTCGCTAACTACAGGAAGCGGCAGCAGCTTGTCGGCCTTAAATCACAGATATTCTTCAAATGTAGATGCAAAACAGCCGCTCGAATCTTATACAAGCAGTGGCAAGCCCAGGCAGCTATTGCTGGCTGCTCTGATTGGCTGTAGAACGTTTAATTTATAACTGTCTGCTCATCATTCTTGTTACATGGTTTTCAGGGCTCCAGTAAATCCCCTATAACATCTCCAGTTGATACAGAAGAGAAATCGCTTGCAAAGGATCCACGCATACGACGGAACAGTGAAAAGGTGAGCATTGCAACGATCTCATCTATATTGTAGTAAGTTTGAATTGCACACTGAATTCTCATGTGATAAACGATTGAATGACAATGATCGGCTGTTTTAGATAGCACACGATGGAATCCCTGAGTTTCCCAACGACCCTCACAAAGACCAAGAGATACTGGAGAGCATAGAGCCGGCATACTACAGCGATGGAAGCTTTGATGCTACTCAACATGAGCTTGAGGTATGTATGTACATGTGTGCGTGCGTGCAGGCATGGGTGTGCGTGCATGTGTGTGTGTACATGTGTGTGCGTAATGCGTATGCACATGTGAGTGCGTTTGTGTGTGTGTGTTCATGTATACTCTAAATTGAACATATTATCAAGTAAACCAAGAAAAAGTTTGCTAACTCAGGTTTCACCAATAATATATTATTCATTATCTTGTTGTTTTGTGATCAACTAGTTATTTTGTAATCTACATGTGTGGTTGACTGGAAGACTGCATTATCATTGCACCTTCCATCACTTTTGTTTCCTTGGTTTCAATTGCTTAAATTTATGAGCTTTGCTAATTAATTTGTTTGACCAATATAATACTTTCAAAATGTAATTGCCATAAGTGATTGAATTGGAATGAATTGAATTGAATTATGTGCGTGCAAGCACACGTGTATGTGTGTGTATGCATGTGCTTACATTTGTGGGTATGTACGTAGGTGCATGTGCAGTTAATACATTTTGTATTTTCCCATATCAGAAACTCCCGGATATTCTTGACCTTCATGAGATCCACGCTGATCGTAACCGACTGCGGCGGCAGATACAGGTGGTGAGTACATGCAGCCTGCAAACCCACGCTGTTATCATACCTCAACTAGAGCACTCAGAGAGCACAGACCTCCGCCAAGGCAGCTGAATTCTCTCAATGTGAATTTTTTTCATCAAGTAATTAAATAATTAATTAATGAAATATTTAATTGGATCCGGATTAGTGCGAGCGTGCAGGTGGGGGAGGACTGTGGTTGCCCCTTAGCCTGTGGTTGCGCGTTTGTAAGTCTACAGCCAGCGCACCTAGCGGAAGTGAACTGAAACGTGCATGGTAACACACAAACCCACAAACCAACACTAAAAGCCACGCCGGTGAAAACATGACCTCCGCCAAGCCCCTGGCCTGCGGCGTTACATGCGTACGCGTGCATGCACTGTGCTTGGGTTTGGTTGCTACCATGTGTTGGTTGCGTCGTCGCTATGTGCTACATTGTGCGTCTGCATCTGGTAGTGCGTGCGTAAGAGTGCAGCAGGAGATCACCAAGAGTATTATGTGGTGATGCCAGCGAGGCGCGATGGAGGCCGACCAAGCTTCTGCTCGCGCTTCCTGTTGAGTTAGCGGAGAGATCCCCGGCTTGCGTCGTGAAGTCGTCCTTGGCCTCGACTGCAGATTCCTGCAGAGAGGCAGCAACGGCATAGCGTTAGCATCGCTAATTAATAGCGGTCTTATTGTTAATTAATTCTTTAATTATAAATAATTTAACATGTGATGATATGAATTTGTTAATAACAATTTTAATGATAAATATCGCGTAATAAGGACCGGCGCCTCAGACAATCCCATATGTGTTACCAGCTGCCTCAACAGGGATCCATGTCTCTGGGGTACTGTATTGTGTGACGCTCTCTACTTTAGGTTAGCGGTTAGAGTAACCATTAGGGTTGTTGACTACGGTTAGGCTTGATTAGGTTAGGTTCAGGCTAGGATACAATGCTTAGAGCTGGGTGTCTGTGGGCTCACGATTAGGTTAAATCAGGTTACGTTGTACTTCTATCAGGGTATTAGCCAGGAGATGAGTAGTTGTGGGGCAGTGCATAAAAAGAAGCTATTGGGAGTGCAATTTGTTTTGTGAGGGCGTATGTGTGTCTCAGCAGGCAAGGCTTTAGATCACATATTTAGGCACCTGGGTGCTACACCCTTTTTGCCGTGCAGTTATCGCAAAAACTGACGCTGCTGCAAGATCACGGCTGCACGGTCTCGCTGCGCTAATACGCTGCCTTCTATTAGTGTTTGTTGTTCATGTTGATTCTCTAAAACTATGACTTGACAGATCAAGAGAAGACAATAGAACCCCTTAGCATGACTGTACGCACCATTTGCCAAATGTAGAGAACGATATCATATCCAGGATTACGGTACCAAGACATCGCCACGAAGAATCAGACCAGGGTTCTCCTACCTACGTTGCGCAAACGGGGCGCGGCGCCCCGTGTGGGGGAAAACCTCCCCCCTGTTTCAAATTCGTTCGTGTCGCCCCGTTTAAATTATGCTCGCCCCGATTGAAATTCCACACAATAAAAGTTTGCCAGCGCGGGAATCGATCGTACAAGAAGTATATTACTACAGGGACACCGCGCCGAATGTATTTTTACCATACCACGCATGCAACTGCCACACAAATCAAACATTCAACCTGTCCACACCTAACACTTACTGATACACCGCCTCTGCGCTATATCTTTCATATATACAAGAACCCAAATACCGTCTATGCTGTGTGGGCGATTATTACGCAATTAATTAAGTGGTACGGCTACAAAAAACACGCCCTTAGTTTCCCCCTCCCCCCCCGTTCCCCTCCCTCCCCTCCCCTCCCCTGTTTGATTTCATCCTGGGCAGAACCCTGCAGTTCGTCTTTGTCAATCAACTTTGATATTCTATATCTCCTGCTTGTCTCGTTGAACGTCACTGTCTGCTTCCGAGACACGATGTTGGGTGCGCAGCCTGAGCTGGGACTGAGAAGCTCCATGACTCGCCTGTAACTCCACTTCATACGACTGTTTTTCTCCAGACATCAGCTCAGAAATCTTCTTATATGACCTATGGGCAGCCACAGAATCAGAGAACGCTGTTTATGTTGCTACTTGTTGCTGGATTTATTATGGCTAAATTGCGTTTTTACAAACACGCCAGGAAAAAATAATATCGGAGGCATCGGGGCGATTTAGCCCGAAATGCCAAAAAGAAGCCCCCGTAAATTTGCATATAGTTTTGAATGCAATACAAATTTCAGAGTGCTATTTTCATGCACGCGTCAGCTTGAAAAGTACCCCCGCAAAAATACAATTTTAATTTTTTCTCTGCAAACACGGGCAAAGTTATCCTGGAAATCATAAATTGCTTTATACGTGAAGTACGGGTAATTGTAAGACACAAGTGACCAGAAAAGTTGGAGTGACATTGTTTTTTTTTAAACGAACTACCCAAATGAGATTATTCTCATCTACTATCTAATACTAATTATACTTCAACTATCGCCTCTATTCAGCGATCTATATGCATCCAGCCGATTGTGAAAATTCCAGTTCAGCTAAACAGGACAATGTAATTACCTCCNCTCCTCCTCCTCTCTCTCTCCTCCTCTCTCTCTCCTCCCTCTCTCTCTCTCCTCCTCTCTCTCTCCTCCTCTCTCTCTCCTCCTCCTCTCTCTCTCCTCCCTCTCTCTCTCCCTCCCTCCTTCTCCTCCCTCTCTCTGCCTCTCTCCGCTCCCCCTCCTCCTCCCTCTCTCTCCCTCTCTCCGCTCCCTCTCCTCCTCCCTCTCTCCCTCTCCCACCCGCGCATGCATGCTGCATCAGCGCTTCTACCTGAAACTTGCTGAGGTCGTTGCTCCAGAAGCCGGCGTGAGACACGACTAGGCACCTGAATTCCGGCATGACCGCGCGCACGGAGGCAGCGTTCACTGTCTCCGACACATGCACACAGTAGTCACCTGCGGAGAAGAAAGATCACAATGCAGCGAGGATGCATGAAAGAAAGCACGACAAAGCATAATGAACTAGAGCACTCGGAGAGCACAGACCTCCGCCGAGGCAGCTGAATTCTCTCAATGTGAAATTTTTTATTAATTAATTAANTTGTAGACATTGTAGACATTGTAGACATGTAGACATAGTAGACATGTAGACATAGTAGACATAGTAGACATGTAGACATAGTAGACATGTAGACATAGTAGACATAGTAGACATAGTAGACATGTAGACATAGTAGACATGTAGACATGTAGACATGTAGACATGTAGACATAGTAGACATATAGACATTGTAGACATTGTAGACATTGTAGACACGTAGACATTGTAGACACGTAGACATTGTAGACATTGTAGACATTGTAGACATAGTAGACATGTAGACATAGTAGACATAGTAGACATAGTAGACATGTAGACATAGTAGACATGTAGACATAGTAGACATAGTAGACATAGTAGACATGTAGACATGTAGACATAGTAGACATGTAGACATGTAGACATAGTAGACATAGTAGACATGTAGA
>NW_014579981.1:0-645 GCF_000485595.1 Priapulus caudatus | reverse complement strand
GACATGTAGACATAGTAGACATTGTAGACATGTAGACATAGTAGACATGTAGACATGTAGACATAGTAGACATGTAGACATGTAGACATTGTAGACATGTAGACATTGTAGACATGTAGACATAGTAGACATTGTAGACATAGTAGAAATGTAGACATTGTAGACATGTAGACATTGTAGACATGTAGACATTGTAGACATGTAGACATAGTAGAAATGTAGACATTGTAGACATGTAGACACAGTAGACATAGTAGACATAGTAGACATGTAGACATAGTAGACATGTAGACATAGTAGACATGTAGACATAGTAGACATGTAAACATGTAGACATAGTAGACATAGTAGACATGTAGACATGTAGACATAGTAGACATGTAGACATAGTAGACATAGTAGACATGTAGATATAGTAGACATAGTAGACATAGTAGACATAGTAGACATGTAGACATAGTAGACATAGTAGACATAGTAGACATGTAGACATAGTAGACATGTAGACATGTAGACATGTAGACATGTAGACATAGTAGACATATAGACATTGTAGACATTGTAGACATTGTAGACATGTAGATATTGTAGACACGTAGACATAGTAGACATGTAGACATATAGACATGTAGATATTGTAGACAC
>NW_014579980.1:11166-22794 GCF_000485595.1 Priapulus caudatus | reverse complement strand
TAAGCTAGGTTACCGTGCTGTAACGATCTACGCATGCAACTGTCCTTATTTTTAGATGGGGCTTGGTTAGGTGGCTGAATTCAAGAAATGTGAAAAATGGCCATGGAATGGTAACATAAGAGTGACTAGAACAGCAAAGCATGCTCAAAAGAAATAACGAACATAAAATTCCACATGATAGCAATATTATGATTGAATCGCCTCAATATAAAAAAAGTACAAGCCTTACCATGATATTGTGGTATAGCGCAGTTGTTACAAATAGTGTCCAAGTTCTTAAAGCCACAAAACATTGAGTGTTTGGTGGTTTAGTAATAACCTGTCTATTAAATAATTGGTACTGCGCTGTAGTACGTGCATGTCATACGTGCATGGCCGATCGTGCGTGCATAGTGCCGTGTATTGGTGGCGCGGCGTGCGTGTGCGCATGATTGTGTCTGCGTGTGCGTGAGTGTATATGTGCATATGTATGCGTACATATGTGTGTGTGCGTGTGCGTATATATGTGTGTATGTGCGCATGTATGTATGTGTGTGTGTATGTTGTATGTATGTGTGTATGTGTGTAATGTGGTGTATGTGTTGTGTATGTGTGTGGTGTATTGTGTGTATTTGTGTATGTGTGTATGTGTCCATGTATGTGTGTATGTATGTGTGTATGTGTGTATTTGTGTATGTGTGTATGTGTCCATGTATGTGTGTATGTGGTATACATGTGCTGCATGTGTGCATATATGCATGTGTTGTAGTGTGCATGTCATCGCATGTATGTATGTTGCATTATGCATGTGTGTATGTGTGCATGTGTACGTGGTGTATGTGTGCGGTGGTATGTGTGTATGTTGTGTATGTGTGTATGTGTGATATGTATGCGTGTATTGCTCAGACTGCCCCCTATGCGCTGCACTACTGATGACTGACACATACTAAGAAACTCTCGGCTCTCATCTATCACTTAGATTGTCGTGATGTGATGTGTATTGTGTGTATATGTGATGTATGTGTGTATGTGTGTATGTGTGTATGTATGTGTTGGTATTATACGTGTGTATGTGTGTAATGTGTGTCATGTGTGTATTGATGCTGTATGTATGTATGTATGTATGTGAATGTATGCTATGTATGTATTGTTCTGTATGTATGTATGTTGTATGTAGTATGTATGTATGTATGATGATGATGTATGTATGTATTGTATGTATGTATGTACTGATTATGATGATATGTATGTATGTATTATATGTACGTACGTACGTACGTAACGTACGTACGTACGTACGTACGTACCGTATGTAGTTAATGTATGTACTAGTATCGTATGGCTATGGTATGTAATGTTATGTATGGTGTGTATGTAGGTTGTGTTGTATGTGTGTAGTTGTGTATGTGTGTGTATGTATGTATGTGTGTATGTGTGTATGTGTGTATGTGTATATGTGTGTATGTGTATGTGTGTATGTAGGGCCTATGTATCAAGAGTACATAATAAGAGATTATATACTCTTGATGTATGTATGTGTGTATGTGTGTATGTGTGTATGTGTGCATGTATATATGTGTGTATGTGTGTATGTATATATGTGTATGTGTGTATGTGTGCATGTATGCATGTGTGTATGTATGTTGTATGTGTATGTGTGCATGTGTGCACGTATGTGTGTATGTGTGTATGCATGTGTGTGTGTATGTGTGTATGTGTGTATGTGTGTATGTGTCTATGTGTGTATGTGCTTATGTATATACGTATATGTATGTGTATGCGTGTATGTGTGTATGTGCTTATGTATATACGTATATTTTGGGTATGGTGATTTACGTGTATGTGTGTATGTGATGTAGTGTGTTAGTGTGTATTGTGCTGTATGCGTGTAGTGTTTGTGTGCGTTATGTATGTTTGATGTGTATTGTGTGTGTATATATCTGTTGTATGATGAGTGTTCATAATGTTACTGTGTAGTATGTGTGAATATGAAAATATCCACGTCTGTGTGTGTTTATGTAAGTGTATGTGCCGTTGTTCGACCGTGAGATCTATCCAGGTAGATTTGTAGTCTGTCACAAAGTATAACTTTTATACATCCTCATATTGTCTGCCTTGTAAAGTCGCGTGTGCGTCGTCGTTAGTGACTGTGGTTACGGATGCGTTGGGTGGATCCTCTGTGCGCATAGATTCTCGTAATTGTCTCGTCGTACATCCATAAACACATATCAATTCGTAAACACTGAACATATTAATGCATGCTGATGATATTAGAGCGACACATTACCGACGTGCACATAAGTTCGCATGCGATTTATATATTACCAATTTTCCGGGCGGGTTATCTATCTAACACATATATTATATTGTTATTATACTAAATATTATTTTTTATTTACTTTCCTATTTCAATTAACATTTTTCACTGTGGCACTTATTTTTCTATAATAGTTACATACTTATATTCTTATCCTTCATATTTTTCTTTGTTATTTTTATTTATTCATACTTTTATTTCATTTTTGAATTCTGCGTTATTTACATTTTGTTTATTTTATTAATTATTATATTCAATGTAACACTCATCGTCAACACTTGCTGTGCAATTCCAGCAGGTAGAGGTTTTACACGACCCCCCCCCTCGTCTTCACACAACGTCCTGGCCATCTATGTTATTCATTGTATTACTTCTTTTAAATTGTTAATTCAACCTGTTTTCTTATCTTTAATTCCATTGTTTTATTCCTTTGAAACTTCTCTAATCAACCGCCTCCGCCGTGTTGCAATCCAGCAGCAGAAGGTAATAACACGACCCCCCCCCCTTCCTACCTCTCACAACGTCCGGCCATCTTATTCATTCATTCATTCTTTTTTTTATTTGTTTATCAAACCCGTTCTATATCTTTTTGTCATCCATTATTTATTCTTAACACGGTCGTCAACGGCCTCGCTGTTGCAATCAGCAGCTGAGATAATACACGACCCCCGTCTTCACACACGTCCGGCCATCTAATTCATTCATTCATTCTTTTTTTATTTGTTTATCAACCCGTTTATTTATTTTTCATTTCATTATTTATTTCTTAACACCGCCGTCAACCGCCTCGCTGTGCAATCCAGCAGCAGAGGTTATTACACGACCCCCCCCCCTCCGTCTTCATACACGTCCGGTCATCTAATTTATTTCATTCATTCTTTTTTTCTTTTTTTATCAACCGTTTATTTATTTTTCATTCCATTATTTATTCATTAACACCGTCGTCAACCGCCTCGCTGTCTGCCAATCCAGCAGACAGAAGATTAATACACGACCCCCCGTCTTCACACACGTCCGGCCATCTAATTCATTCATTTATTCTTTTTTTATTTGTTTATCAACCCGTTTATTTATTTTTCATTCCATTATTTATTCATTAACACCGTCGTCAACCGCCTCGCTGTGCAATCCAGCAGCAGAGATTAATACACGACCCCCCGTCTTCACACACGTCCGGCCATCTAATTCATTCATTCATTCTTTTTTTTATTTGTTTATCAACTCGTTTATTTATTTTTATATTCATTATTTATTTCTTAACACCGCCGTCAACCGCCTCGCTGTTACTGCATATCCGCAGCGAGAGGTATTACACGGACCCCCCCCTCCGTCTTCATACACGTCCGGTCATCTAATTTATTCATACATTCTTTTTTATTTGTCTATTAACCCGTTTATTTATTTTTATGCCATTATTTATTATTATCACCTCCGTCAACCGCCTCGCTGTGCAATCCAGCAGCAGAGGTTATTACACGACCCCCCCCCACGTCTTCACTCACGTCCGGCCGTCTCGCTGCACGCGGCTACCTTCCCGCTCGCTCGCACACCTGGCGTTCACGTCACGTGAGGAACGCTCGTGTACGCTCAAGGTCACGTATATGCGGCTGATATTATATTATGTTACATACGTTTGCAACTCAACGCCACAATACGCACTCGCACGTACAAAACTATACTCACTCATACAGTCCTCATATCCTACACTTGGAATTTCAGTTCAACACTAAGAGATATAATAATCACAGAATTAATGTTTCTGTGAAAGTCAAATAATTCATTCACTCACTCAATCGTATCGTTCGTTCGTTTGTTTACTTATTTATTTTTCATATTTATTTATTTATTTATTTACATATTTGCATGTTTATTTTTTATTATTTATTTATTTATTTATTTGGTAATAATAATAATATTCATTTATTTATTTATTTAGTAATAATAATAATATTTATTTATTTATTTATTTATTCAGTAATAATAATAATATTTATTTATTTGTAATATTTGATAATACCTCATCTTATCCTTCGAGGCAGCTTTGACATTGTCGTTATAAAGCTTAGCCTGCTCAGGGTAGATACAGTAACATGTGTAATAGATTAGGTTTACACTCTGTACGGGTACACACACGTGTTGTAACCAGTGCGTCAGCGTGTACACTCTTGAATATTACTCTTACGTAGTATCTTATTTACCTACGATTCGATGAGTTTTGGCCTCTTTAGCAGAGCATGAGGCCCCAAAATATTATTATAATGGTGTTTTACAGGGCCATTAATCTGATAATAATGTTCTTCCCTTTCGCTTCCAGCAATTTGTATTGTGCTATTTCACCTACTCACAATGACGATCAAACTTATAATATTGAAACCGATTATGATGATGACAGTGATTATGATGTCATCGTGGCAGTAAAAGCGTTTACCGTAGCCTCCTAATGACGATGAAAATTATGATAGTGATAATATTAACAGCTTTGATTGGTGATGCTGATATGTGGTGGATTTCCAGTGATGACAACAATGAATATGACAGTTCGCCTAGCTACTCGCTTAGGCTACGGGTCGGGCTGCATGACTATAGACAGATCGCTCACAATACTGTTAGCCTACCTCCACTAACCATCCTGTCTCCCATCACATGGCATCGGCAAGATATCTTCAGACTCTCCCTTTCCCTTCCCCTCCCCTCCCCTCCCCACGATCTGCACAGCAACTCAAGTGCAGTATTTTGTGACGGCTATATTCGCTCGTCCGTTCCGCTGTGCCGGATCACGTGATCCGTGTGTGATACAGACCGTCTCTGCCCACATTGACCACCCTCTCTCTCGCTCTCTCTCTCTCTCTCTCTCCATCGCTTCTCCCCTGCCCCACCCACCCCCGAGTCGCTCGTTCATTTCGCCGTGCCGACAGAACTTGGAGAACATGGAACAACACAGCTTAGTATCAGAACACTACTGCTGTGGAGGCGGGCATATACGATATGATAAGATTATAATATTGATACGGATGACATGAACTATTTATACATTGTCATGCAGCAGATGCAGGGTGACAAGGGTGTGTATGATAATGACTATACTGCTCAAGGATGATGACAATTGTTCTGGTGACAGATGTGATGATGATGATGCTGACGATGATGAAAATACATTGATATGATTTGGGAAGAAAAATATCTACATGGTCGTTAAGCATAATTACAGAAGCGGAGGGTAGGTGTTAAGTTTATTTGTAGATCTATAGGCATATGTCTAGCATTTCTGTGTAGGCAAGAAGTGCAGCGTTTTATACGTTTTGTACGAATTTTGAAGTCGGGAAACCCATGCTCTGCATGTTTAAAGACCTGCGTTAGCCCAGAACCACTCGTGAATGTTTTTCTCGCCATGAAGGCGTTATGAACACGTTAATAGAGACATTAGCTACGTTTCTGAGTAGAATTAAGGAATAAAGCACGAAAAGTATTTACACACAGTAGCGTGTGAATATAGACACTGGACCATCCGGGCCCATATAAAACAATATCCATCGAGCCCTTGGTTTTCTAACAAACTACAAAATTTCTCTGTCTCTTGATAAAACATTAACAACATCGTAACTTAATATGTCATCTCACCATATAAGCAAACAAGCTAGAGATTAAAGAGCTCTGAGCATATTTGCGAAGTGCCATCATTGCACACTGGTAGAGAGACACCACACAGGCACTGCCTCATTTAAAAAGCAAAATATTTTCTCATCAATATTTTTTTTGTTAATCTATGCTTCTCAGTATTCGTATCCTACGATTGATTCCCATGTTAGATCGTTTTAGAATCACACACACACACACACACACACATCAACATACAATTCCTTAGTGAATACTTCATTTAGTGCTAAGACGATCCCGTATAGCATAGGCCGTTAAATATTGATAGTTATCGTTGCTAGTTTAGCACAGACATATCTTAAAATGGATGGCAGATCTGGGGCATAATATAATCCCCGAAACACTGATTCGCATAGATAATATAAGGCAATTCATAATATAAAATAGGTATATATATAATAGCTACAATATACAATATAACATACAATGGATAATATACAGCAATTAATAATGGCGTCGGACAAACCGTGTGGGGACGAGGAATGAGAACTATAATTAAAAATCACACGCGCACACCCGCACTCACACACGCGCACACACTCACACACACCCGCGCACGCACGCACACACACTCGCGCACGCACGCACACACACTCGCACACACATAAAAGCTGTTATCGCAACTCGACTTCAGCATCCGAACGCATCATAACGCTAATGTAACATAGTAATAGTACGAATTATTCACTGCTACTGTATAGTGATGTATTCCCGTATTATCTTGTATTATTTTTATATTATCATTTTGTATATCTAGTTTTAATAACTATTTCGTCGCTGTAAAACAAAATCTAACACTAAATCGTAATTTGTTCACTGTATATGCAACAACTTCTCTTGCAAACAAGGTCATGACGACATCACTTGCTAAGTAGCACGCAAACTAATACCAAACTGATTAATCGAGCAAATTGCATTTGTATAAAGCAGAAAGAAACTGTTCAGTATTCGTTATTATATTTATCGCAGTTAATGTACGACGAGGACTGAAACACACGCACAAGGGAATACGACACGAACTAAACCAGACGCACACACACGCATACAGATGTGGTAGGTTGGACAGACACGAGCACGGACACACACACACACACACACACACACCAGACAACGCACACGCACACGCACACGCACACGCACATCGCACACGCACACGCACACGCACCGACGGCACACGCACACGCACACGCACACACACGACACGTTACACACACACACACACCACACACACAACACACACACCACACCACGATTAGAACGTATACACGCATACCGCACCATACACGCTATACACGCAACATACATCGCATACGCGCATACCGAATCATAACAACGAACACGAACACACACGCACACACGGTGATTAATTATATAAATGGCGAGTATTAATTTATGTTAGCAAGCTTAGCAACAGTATCTTAACGAACGCTTTCTCACATCTGTGAATTTCTGTCGAACCAACAATACTTCTTAAACAAATAGGGCCGTTCTTTACTTACGTTTCGAGAAATAAACCGATGCTAAATCGCGATGGAAATACCGACATAATTTGTCGTTGTTCCACAGCGTAATAATTCGCGCAAGTTCGTCAGAGGGTATAATCTCTAATTAATCCGAAACTGCGCACTGCTCCACTGCCGAATGTATGACGTTCACTGCGCAGGTCTCACTGCTCACTCGGTTGATGAATGGCCATAGAAATACTGGGATAGTGCGCGAAGACTTCACACAACCGCACAAATAAGGCGCGGAATTCCAAATAATCGCACTTAAAAGTGCCGATTTTGGAGCGCGATGTCTGACTCGCGATTAATTAGGGGTATATTGCGTTAACACCTTGTAATAATCTCTGGTATTTCCGATCGCGCATGCAAATAACCGGCATTTACATCCCGCTTATTTCGCGCCAGTTTGTAACCGCGCCTATTATCTAATTCTACAATTCCGCTTAACCTTTACATAGCTACCACCGGCCACTTGAAGCGTTTCAACTGTAACATACGCCGCGCCATGCGCGCCACACTGACACAATAAAACATATTAGGGGTTTTTTTTTTTTATTATATATATTAATAAATAGATACATACAATATATATGAATATAGTATAATATATATATATATACATATATATACATAAATATACATAAATATATAGACAAATATATATATACATAAATAGATACATAAATATATAGACATAAATATATACATAAATATATAGAACATATAGTATATATATACCCAATACAAAATACCATAAATACATAGCACGAATTATACTAATACATAATAGATACAAATATATAGAACAGTAAGATGTACTATACATAACTATATATTTATATTATATCTTATTTAGATGTCAGCTCGTCTGCGCGCAATGGCGGCGCGTGTGTTTACAGATGAAAACGCTTCAAGTGTCTGTGCATGCTACAGTATGAGAATAGTAGGCGTCTGTTAAAACCTTACTTAAACTTTCACAGCGGCCCGTCCGTCCTTTCAGGGCTCCTCGCATGCCGCATCCACCTGCCGTCTCACCCCCCGCCGCCCTCCACCTCTCACTCAATCGCATAATTTCGCGAAACCACCATTAGTAAGTAGACTCTCAAACATCTTGCCATAATACTATACTATATATTATATTTATATATATTAGTTAGTATTATATATAATAAATGAAAAGTCACCCACGAACACCCCGTGTACATAAACAGCTACATATTATATTATAAAGAGCACATATCAAGAGTACCTAAAGGGAGATTATGTACTCCTCCATTATGTTACTCTTCACTATATATATATAATATATTTAGTCTTTTCATATATATAAACATCAAAATACACAACACATAGTATTTTCTGTCTTGTCTGCTAGTGGTGGTGGTTCTGCAAGGTATTAGCTTCGCAGCCCGTGCTGGTGCTTGATCAGTGTTGTGTAGTGGAAGTGCTCCTTGACTGCATTCGTGTGTGTGTTGGTGTGTGCTGTGTGTGTGTGGTGTCGGTGGTGTGTGTGTGATGGCTGTGTGTGCCCCGTGGGTATGCGTGTGTTGTTGCGGTGGTTCCATTGTGTGCTGTGTGTGGTGTGGTGGCGTGCTTGTTGCGTGGCTGGCGGTCCCTCAGGCGCATTTAGTGAGTGTTGCTGCGTGTGCGTGTGTGATGTGTGATGTGTGTGTGCGCTCGCACGCCTTGCCCGTGTGTCGTATGCGTGCACTGTGTGGCCTAGTGGTGTGTGTTGTGTGGGTGTTGTATTGCCGTGTGTGCTGCTATCCTTTCCTTGTGTCGTGTGTCTGTTGTTTCATCTGTGTTGTTCCCTCTTTCAGCCTGGTGTATTTGTGTTGTGTGCTGCGTGATTGTGTGGTGGTGGTGTGTTGTATGTGTGTTTGTTTTTTTGGTGTGTGTATGTCTGTGTGTCGTGACTTGTGTGTGTGTGTTGTTGTGCTGTGTGGGAGTTGTGTGTTGTGCCTGTGTGTGTTTGGTCCGCGTCTGGTCGCGCCCCCGATTATCGTGCGGCTAGGGCGACGCGGCCCCCTGCCCCCCCCCCCCTGTGGCCCCGCCGCCCCTGCGATTGTCTCCAACTATCTGTGTTATTAGTAGAATGATAAGAATAATCCACCACAAGAGCGTGAACCAAGAGCGATCACCAAATAGAACAACGCGAAGACAGGTTAAAGCAGAGTACGGAACGCAGGTGGGGCGATAGAGATGGAAGTGAGAAAGACAAAAAAATAGGCGAGTGAAATCACGAGATGAGCGGACCGAGACAGACAGAAGGAGGACAACAGACAGACTGACTTAATTATAGCAAGAGGAGCGAGAGAGGAAGCAGAAGAGAAGAGCGAACAGAGCAGAGGAGCAACAGATCTTTAATATTGTCATAACAAGCTTATACGCTATATTTATAAGTACTACTATTTACAAGTATATAATGATAATAATAATAATAATAAAATAATATTAATAATCATAACCACAATAATAAATAATAATATATCCCAGGTATGGACCGTTACCCAGAAGGCCCCGCTATACCTGAATGTATATATCATCAGGGGTTAATAATGCCAAATTATGTAGAATTTAGTTTTTTAACTGGTTTGTTTACATAATTCGCCTTTCCTTCTCTCTCTCTTTGACTCCCCACTTCCCTGTCTCTCTCTCTCGCTCTGACTGCCTATTTTATAATTAATTTTTGACTTCAGTCTCTGTATTACTGTCTAAGTATTAGTGCTGTAGTTTGATGATTCGTGCGACGATTTAAAAATCTTAAAGGCATTTTTGAAAGGCCCTGCTTAATTCGTCGGTGTATGTAAATTAACTGTCGGTGTAATTTAAGTTGATCGTTTTTACCAAACGAGTAGCAGACTTTGTTAAACTATGCATGTTAAACTAGAGGCTATATTGCATCAAACACGCAGCAATATACAGTATAATGGTCTGTTTAACTGGTATTCTGGACGAAGAAATGCACGGCAAAGCGTCGATTGATTCAAGGAATGCCAGTAGCATGAAATGATGGCATTCATGGATGGAAGACGATGTGTTCTTGTCACAGAGTTTAGCTTCGTTTGTACATTTATATTCTGTTATATTTAATATCTATATAGCATAATACCGCTAACGTCTACTGGAAATGTTTGATGATGAAATAATTTGGTATTATTGTTTTCTCAAGTCTTTTTTTTTGTTTTTGTTTTTTTGATTGATTCTCTGGCTTCTCCGTCCGCCGATTCCACTTCCCCGCTGCGCTCGTCAACGTTGGAGAAATCGGCAATGATGAAGTAACCGCCTTCGGGTACAACCGACGGGATCCCAGCCTCCTCGAGATGCTTTACGAGCAAGTCCCGCTTACGCTGCATCGAGGATGTAAAGCTACCGAGGTAGCTATCGGAGCTATTCAACCTCGTCAGCTCTCGCTCCAACCCAATAGCAATCGCTTCCTGAGCTGGAGTGTGAACGATACCAATAGAGGTTCCAAGCACCGACCTGACAGGACCCGTGAAGGTGTTGGAGGCGATGACCCAGCCCCCCGTCCTCCACCCCGTCCCGCTGAACATCTTGCCGCTGCTGCTGATGTTGAGCGTGCGTTGCCACATGTCCGGCGACGCGAACGTGGCTGCGCGTGTCGAATGTCAACCACTCGTAGACCTCGTCCGAGACGACGACGAGGTCGCGTCGGCGCGCGACGTCGGCGAGCATGCGTAGTTCGTCTCCGTCGAACACCTTGCCGACGTGGTTGTTGGGCGAGTTCAGGATCAGCATCTTCGTCTTCGGGCCGCAGCATCGCTCCAGCTCATCCGCATCGATCTTCCAGTCTCCGCTCGTCGTTGCCGTCTCACCTCCCTGCTGCTGCTGCTGTTTCTGCGGCCGCATCGGTACGAAGATGGGCGTGCCTCCTGCCATGTGCGTCATCTCATCGTAGTACGGCTCTACGACGAGAACCTCGTCGCCAGGATCCTCACACGCCGTGATGCAGGCGGACAGAGCACAGAACGCTCCGCACGTGACCGTGATGTTGTCGGCGTTCAGTCGTCGGCCGTGTAACGGCGAGTACATCGTCGCTATCGCTCGCACGAGGCGCGCGTGCCCGAAGTACGGTGCGTACTGGTGCAGCATCGCGTCATCGCTGAGTACTGTGTCAGAGAGCGCCTGCTTCATGTAGTCGGGAGGAGAGAA
>NW_014579980.1:0-10204 GCF_000485595.1 Priapulus caudatus | reverse complement strand
AAGTGTTGATAGAATTACCAGTGTAAATCCACTATGCCACTTGTAGCTGCTGGCTGTTGAGGGCATGCCGTAGCATAAACCAATCACATGCTGCTGCGACACATACCATATCAACCAATCTGGACGGCCTCTTTTTGTATGTAAAAGCATATGGCTCTAGCTGTCAACAGGACGTGCTGGGGGATGTGAATTAGTTGCCTCATTTTCGTTTGTATGATTGTGTTCAACACTCGATGAACGAGCAGCGCACGTAACGCGGGTGCGTGCGTGCGTGGCGTGTGTCACGTACACGTGCGTGGCGTAGGCGTGTATGTGCAACGTACCCGTGCATGTAGCGTGTGCCACGTACACGTGCGTGGCTCGCGTACGTACCCGGGCGTGCGTGCGTGCGTGTGTATCGTAACACGTGCGTGCTTGGTGCCACGTAACAAGTGCGTTCGTGTGCACGTACAAGTGCGCCACGCGGCGTGTGCACGTACACCGGCTAACTACGAACTCGCATTATAACGAATAACAGATGCGCAAGCTATGACAAAAAAAAGGCCGTCCAGAGAAGAGGCGGGCCGGCCCTGTTGGTTGTCTAGTGAGGGGTGGTGGAGAGTGTATTTATCTCTTCCCTACTTTTCTCAAGGTTGAGAAATTAGTTAATGCGTGCACATATATCACATATTATTAGTTATTCTCTCAACCTAAAATACTCCAGAATTGGCGATGCTGGCGCGGGTGAGGTGCGGAAACACCTGGGAACGTTTTTCCTGATGTCCGGTGTCGCCGACTATACAAGGGCGAGCGGGGGGTCCGGGACCCCTGGTCCGTCCCAGCTCGTTCGTCGTAAAGTTACGCAAAGGTTTACGTAAATTGTTAGCATTGATAACGCCGACACTGTCGGCAACGTGATCACGATCATGACCGAGAAACGCCCGCTTGTAAACGTGCGCAGAGAGACTTCGATCAACTGACGGGTGGAGTCGCAGGGCGTAGATTCATACGAAAAATTTACTAAATAGCTGTGTTGATGAAGTCGCAACTAAGCAAAGCGTCGATGGCGTACACAAGATTTACGCGAAAATATTTTGCGTAACGCAGCTTGATGAATCATGAATCTCCCCGCGACTCCACCGTTCGTGCAAAGCGCCACGTATAGTCTACAGTTCCGCGGGACGTGTACAGTGGGTGGTCCAGGGGGTCGCGGACCCCCCCCCTCTGTCGCCAGGAAAAACGATTCTGAGGCGTCTAATTTCAAAAATTTCTGGGGAGAGCCGAGCCCAGGAGCGCCCCCCTTCGCGTGCTCCTTGTACACGCCCCTGTTTGCCCCCCCACAGAAACATACCCTGGCGCCGCCCCTGTCTAGTAGTAGCTAGTGGTTCAAGGATAGAGAACATGGCTCCCAATATTATATGGCCCCAATGTATGTATGGCATGGCCAATAAACCAATGTCATTTACATCAATTAAATATAATTATATATCAATATAATAGGTTAGGGTTATGGTTAGGGTTCGTCATAGCTCTAGTACTATAGCCGCTTACATTAACTGCGCTGGCAGACGACCGCTTCGACCGCCAGATAACGCCGCAGCGCAGTTAATGTAAGCGGCTATAGTACTAGAGCTAGGTTCGTCATTATTAGTAAGTTAGTTAATACTAGTAACAGAGTTAGTCATTATTACTATTACTATTAGCTCCTGCGGTCCTGGTAGTTACTAGTACTAGTACTAGTAGTGCTGGTAACTTAGTAGTACTACTACTACTAGTACTAGTAGTTAGTAGTGTAGTGCGGTCGGGTAACAAGCGCATCTTTTGCGCAACGCCATCTTGTACACGGTCTCTAGTGCCGCTAGTGGCTCAGTCTAAACGAACTGATGATCAGTGTGTGCTGTACCGTGTACGTGCGGGCTTGATCTTGCCACGGCAAAAACATTCGCGGGCGCTGCGGGCAAACCAGATGAGACGATAAATCAGTCAGCTTTCGTGTCCAATTGACTGGTACGCACGTTCATTACGCCAAGTATCTCTCGCTACACTAAAGTTATAGTAACTCGAGCGTTACAAAATCGACGGCGGGGCAGTCTAAGCCTAATTGCCCTTCTTTCTGTGGCAAATTCTCTCGAACATCCCTCCAAGAGAGACTCGTCGCCCCATCTATGGGTAGCGATAGTACGAGAATAAATTCACGGCGTGTAATTAAACAAATTCAAAATGGTTTTTGTACAAAAAGAACTAACGCGCCAACCAAAAACAATTCCAATTACGACCATTGGAGTTATTCTCGCCCTACGTGCATAATCCAAAAGTTTGTCCAAGCGCCACAACTCCTGAATTGACCGATAACACCCCGATTTTACATAACCATGGAAATGTTTCGAAATGGGGAGCAGCGTATTCGTTCTAAATGGCGCCACAGGTGGCGCTGTTCGCGCTTCGCGCGGATATCTGCTGCGGAACGTCAAGTTCAACGCTACGAAATTTGAACGGCGTCATTGACACCCGCGACCGTGCTGCCACCCTGAAAAGGTTGCGCATTTCCCCAATATATTTTGCACGTTACAGAATGAGGGCTAATCACAAACGTGCAATTATATTTATACCTAAATTCTATTTAACCGAACGATGTTCATTTTAGGACAAATTTATCCATAATATAACTGAAACTATATGTCGTTTATAAGATATTACAATCCTTTTGCTTTTAAATTAATAAATAAGAAACACCCTCGGTCTGTAACCCTTGGCTGAAAAGTCGTTTTGCGCAACTTTTCAGATCGTGCGCTTTGAGTGGCGCTACCGTCGGTGTAGTCGTTAGTTTTAAAACATTGAAAAAAAAATTTCGAATGGTGATTGAACCATGAAACTTTTTATGTAGCATAATTTTAACCTAAATAAACTGAAAATAACCCTAGAACCTAGAGTAAACGATCCCTTTAAATGAGTCATCAGTTCTCAGTTCAGCTCGCCACGTCACCCGGCACAGCAATTGTGACCTAAATAACCCACATGTTTTGCGTACAGACACAGCTTGGTGCGGGATAACTTATCCCGCGCCTGGCACTCCTTCATTTTCGGGGCCAAATTGGTGCGGGCCAGCACATATTGGGAGCGGGATAGCGTGTACACACTGCACAAATTTACCTTGTCAAATTTGTAGTCTGTATGGGGGTCTATGTTACAACTGTTATGTTTTAGGAGACATCTTGCATGCGTACTTTGCCAAAAAATGAAAAATAACAAATTAGCTTGCTAATATATGAGATTTATTACATAACCAGACTTCTTAAGAAATTGCTCTATAGATTTACAAACTGTTAGAAAAGAAGACAAGATAAAAAATCCAGATGAAAGACCGGATACCAGAGCCAGGCTATAAGTTATAACATAAAAGTAGCGAGTATAAAAAGACATAACAAAGTTCCTACAGTTCCTCGAGTTAAAATGAAAAGTTTAGTACGTGGTCAAGCAATTACATGAATATTATTATACTACACGTATCAATGTCAACTCTGTATGAAAATCCTCTAGAAATGCCCAAAACCTTTAAGAACAAGACTTCTAATTAATTTTCTAGCTGCATTTTGTTTATTTATGCTGTTATTGATATAATGTATGCTATGTTAATCATCGAAATAAATCAATCACACACACACACACACACACATAGTCATCTGTAAACATTTTCTGGATTGCTTGAACGTTTTTGTGGATCTGCTGCTTTCTGAATGCCAAACATTCAGTGCTTGTGAAATATTCATGCAATCATTTAAATGTAAAATCTTTACGTTTAATACATGTGAAATTGAATTTGTAATATTTTCCTTCTCTTTCGTTAATGTGCCAACAGTTTAGTAGACTGCTCATCTGGTATATAAGCGTTAATTTCATCCCTTTTGTGATGAAATTATGTGCGTGTAATGTGATAGGAAAGGTAAATAAAATGTACGATATAATGATGATTTGCTACTGGAAAAAATGCATTAATAGTTTCCTCTTATACGAGACACCGTATTTCTTAGTATATATATATATATATATTTCGTTTCTGTGCAGTTTGTTATAATGCATTTTGAATAACAACTTATTGTACCCGCGTTTTACTAAAAAAAACAACACTAGTGGTTGATTGAATAGTTGATTAACATATGACTACTTTAGTCTATCTCATTTTAGTTATGCTGATAACATACAATCCAGATCGAATAATTTCCACAGAAATGACGATTTAAATAGCTACAGTGTTTTCGCGTCTTGTCGGGATTGCGAGCCGACTCGACTGGAAGCAACTGGCTGCAATTCACTGCGACTGCAGTGCTTAGGTCGGTCGACTGCGACGCGTCTGCCTGCGACTGGCCGCCACTAGTGGCTCGGAATAGAACAGTGGGCAACTGGACGCAACTAGTCGCTGCCGATCGCTTCCAGTTGCTCGAAATCCAGTTGCTTCCAGTCGAGTCGGCTCGCAAGCTCGACATAAGCCCCCCATTAGAAAAAAATGCGTAGGGGGGCCTATATAATCGCCTACGAGTTCCAGAATGTGACTGCATGTCTGCCATAGCAGTCCATTGCCCTACATCGGGTGCAATCGTACAGTACTCCGATAAATTTTGACGGCGTACTATTGTGACTTTGCGAGCGACCACTGTCTCAGAATATCGCACGCTTTCTGCAGCGTTTCGTCCTTCTTAATGAAGCAGAGTCGAACGTAGTTCTAGTCTATGTGTCGGTTAGCAGGCGAGTAGAACGCGCTGATTGATATCGTGGACAGCTTGTGCTCGCGAATCAACCATTTCGCAAAGCTGACGTCTCTGGCTTCTCCGTCCGCCGATTCCGCTTCCCCGCTGTGCTCGTCAACGTTGGAGAAATCGGCAATGATGAAGTAACCGCCTTCGGGTACAACCGGCGGGATCCCAGCCTCCTCGAGATGCTTCACGAGCAAGTCCCGCTTACGCTGCATCGAGGATGTAAAGCTACCGAGGTAGCTATCATAGCTATTCAACCTCGTCAGCTCTCGCTCCAACTCGATAGCAATCGCTTCCTGAGCCGGAGTGTGAACGATACCAAAGGAGGTTCCGAGCACCGACCTGACGGGACCCGTGAAGGTGTTGGAGGTGATGACCCAGCCCGTCCTCCACCCCGTCGCGCTGAACATCTTGCCGCCGCTGGTGATGGTGAGCGTGCGTTGCCACATGTCCGGGAGCATGGCGACGCGAACGTGGCTGCGCGTGTCGAATGTCAGCCACTCGTAGACCTCGTCCGAGACGACGACGAGGTCGCGTCGGCGCGCGACGTCGGCGAGCATGCGTAGTTCGTCTCCGTCGAACACCTTGCCGACGTGGTTGTTGGGCGAGTTCAGGATCAGCATCTTCGTCTTCGGGCCGCAGCATCGCTCCAGCTCATCCGCATCGATCTTCCAGTCTCCGCTCGTCGTTGCCGTCCCACCTCCTTGCTGCTCCTGCTTCTGCGGCCGCATCGGCATCAAGATGGGCGTGCCTCGTGCCATGTGCGTCCAAATGTTGCTTCTGTGATGCTGCTACGTTCTCCCTGCACCTCTTGCGCGTGGGGCGTGCTCGTCGGACGCCATTTTGTATAAAGCCTCTAGTTGTCATGATGCGTGAACGTTTATGAGCGTTGCACTACAGGCCCGTAGGGAAGGGACACAGGCTGCGGAGGTCCACTTTTGTGCGAAAAAAAATAATTTTTAATTTTTAAATTTTTTTTTAATATTGTCCACGTTTTGAGGTTCGCCTTTGGCTGCCTGTTTTCATATCATACTGCCTTCAAAACGCGCGAAATGCAATATATGACAACCTAATTTTTAAAATTTCCCGCGGGGCATACCCCCGGCCCCCCGTAGAGACTGGCGCCTCCGGCGCTCGTTAGGTCCGTATACTCGTTGGATCGCACCCTCCCGTAAAAAAAAACCTGCTTACGAGCCTGCACTAGTTTCGCTGGTGTTTACTTTACTGTTATCGAGAGATACTAGGTACAACCTTGGAGTAATCATTCTGACCCCAAGGTACAACAGACAAATGTAGGTCGCGCATATCAGAAGCGACGCCGAGAACTAGGGAATCGATTCCTGGAGTTGCGTGTAAACCTGCGCGAACCAGTTAATTATTATATAAGTGGCTGCGGACAGTTTACCGATTAGCAGAGTGTGCGGTTGGAATTGTAAGAACCAGACGGGAACGTAAGAAAAAATACTTGAACGGAGTCGATTAATTTAGACCCAAAACGGGGGTTTCAATATTATCATTATGTCTCACTGAACTCGATAAGTTAAAATTTAAACTGTATGTTTAAAACTAATGATATGGAGTTATTAATTTATGCTATTTCTATAGTGAACTTACGTGGTGTTACGAAGGGAGTACTGGTAAGTGTCAGAACGGTCGAGAGAAAATGAGAAAGGTTGGTAAAAACAAGAATTCCTGGTCATGTTCAACATGTCTGTGATGGGATTGTTCAAAGTAAACACAGCTGTAGGCCTAAATTAACGCATGTCGCAATTGAGGCATGTCACCGTATGGGCCGTATGCTACTGTATGGGCCGTTGCAATTAGATTCAGCTTTGAAGGCGTGTCTCAAGACCCTATATTATACGTGCGTTGAAGGTGTGTGGAGAATCCTGGTATAATAATGCTGCTTTTATTGTTATATTATTGTTAGTTGACATTGTAATTACATTACTCACGTGTGCGCCGGGCTTAAGGTTCTGAGCCCTCCTCTCTCGCTATTTTCCTTTTTCCCTCCCCTCACTCTTTCCCCGTTTTCACCTTCTCACTTTGTAGAATATCTCTCCCTGTGTGTCTCTCTCTTTCTCACGCACACACGTGCACACGCACACACACACACTCGCGCGCACACGCACCCAATAATTTTTCCTAAATGACAGCGTTCGGTTTAAATAGAATTTAGGTATTAAATATAATTCAGTTTTGTGATTAGCCCTCATTCTGCCTAACGTGCCAAAATATATTTGGGGCAAATGCGCAACCTTTTCAGGGTGCCGCACCGCGTCGCGGGTAGCCCCTCGTCAAATGACGCCGTTCAAATTTCGTAAGCGTTGAACTTGACGTTCCGCCCCCAGCAGATATCCGCGCGTAGCCTGCGAACATGCGGCCACCTGTGCGCCATTTAAGAACGAATACGCTGCTCCCCGTTTTCGAAACATTTCCAGTGGTTATGTAAACGGCGCGTGCTTTATCGGTCAATTCAGGAGTTGTGGCGCTTGACGGAACAAACTTTTGGATATGCCACGTAGCGGCGAAGAATAACTCCAATGCGTCGTAATTGATATTGTCTTCCTTGCGTTGGCGCGTTCGCTTTCTTTTTGATTACAAAACCATTTTGAATGTTGTTGTAATTACACGCCCGTGATTTATCTCGCTACTATACGCCCTACCATAGATGCGGGCGACGAGTCTCTCTTCTGGAGGGATGTTCGAGGGAATTTGCACAGAAAAGAAGAGGCTAATTAGGCTTAGACTGCCCCTCGCCGTCGATTTTGTACCGCTCGAGTTACTATAACTTTAGTGTTAGCGAGAGATACTTTTGGCATAATGAACGTGCGCTACAGTCAATTGGACACGAAAGCTGAGCTGATTATCGTCTCATCTGGTTTGCCCGCAGCGCCCGCGAATGTTTTTGCCGTGGCAAGATCAAGCCCGCACGTACAGCACACACTATGTTTAGACCAAAGATCGTAGAGTGAACCGTCTAGTGCCTACGGCACTCTAGAATCTTTGGTGTTAGACTGCAGGCCACTAGCCGGCACTAGAGACCGTGTACAGATGGCGTGTGTAACGCAAAGTATGCGTTGTTACCCGACCGCCCCCACTTTACTACTATACTACTAGTACTAGTTAGTAGTAGTACTACTAAGGTTACCAGCCAACTACTAGTACTCAGCTACTAGTAACTACCAGCGACCGCCAGGAGCCTAATAGTAATGTAATAATGGACTAACTCTGTTTACTAGTATTAACTAACTTTTACTATAATGACGAACTAGCTCCTAGTACTATAGCCGCTTACATTACTGCGCTGCCGGTTATCTGTGCGGTCGAAGCGGTCGTCTGCAGCGGCAGGTAATGTAAGCGGCTATTGAGTATCTAGAGCTATGACGAACCCTAACCATACCCTAACCTATTATATTGATATAATATTATAGTTTAGATTGATGCTAAATGACATTGGTTTTATTGGCCATGCCCATACATACATTGGGGCCCAGTATAATATGGGAGCCATGTTCTCTATCGAACCACTAGTACTCTAGACTACTATACTACTAGCCAAGAAACGCTCTTTGCTAGGCGTTAGAATACCCCTAGGCTATACTAGACACAGGCACTGAAGCGTTGGTCAATAAAAATATAATGCTAACTTAAATCACGAAATCTATTTATTTTTTTTTCTTTTTTTTCCTACGATCTTTCATGTTGTCTAGTATTAGCCTACTCTCTTTCAGGAGGTTGCGAGGTGCAAAGGCCTATATATAGACTAGGACTCGCTCCCACCTCGATTAGACCATTGAGTGACTTAAGCTAAGCCGAGAGCGTGGCGAGAGGTGGCCAGTCTATGCCGGTAGTAGGCAGCGGGCAGGCGCGCACTGCGTTGTTCAAACTCCCTGTACGAGCCCCGCCATTGGAACGTTGCATAAAACGCTTGCAGCGTTGCGGGCGCCGAAGAGCGTCGGTAGGTGTTTCGCTTGATTCTGACAGCGTTTGCATTAACTGGGCAAGGTTTCGCGAATGCAGAATTTCTCGACAGCTCTTTCTTGATTTCGCGTCACACAGCTCGGTTACGAACAGATTTACTCGATTACAGTTTTTATAGAAGTCACACTGTTGACGTCCCAAATTGTCTACCTCTGCTTCCCCACTAATTGCGGACTGTTCGCTTGCAGCTATGGATCTCGTGCGCGCCAATTCATTCGGCGCACTGGATCCAATAGCTGCAGCCAGCCTGCCCTGCTACTTGTCGTAGGAGTCGTTCCCGCGGTTCGCGTGCGCCTTGGCTGGGAACATGCTGCGAAAGATCTGCGCTTCAGCCGCAATATGGGAATCAACACTCCTTTCAGCAACGCTTCTCTAGTATCCATGTCTCATCTGGATGTTTAATTAATGTATAACATTAAATATAGGTATCTGCGTTAACAGTACGTGTGGGTAATAGACGATTTGTTATCCAGTAAGTACAGGATAGGCGTGTATTGCAGTAAATCTAGAGTCGAGTAGCCTCATATATCAAATTTTGCCAGTCTTGTACGTGTAATAGTGAGGCGTGTTTATGGCGTCTGCTTGTTATTACGAATGTGTGTTTGATGTGGTGCTGCCTGGTGTGACTTGGGTACGGGTAAATATTGTCAGCCTTGATCGACTACCTGCATAACGGCATGGGCCATAACGTACATCTTATTCACGCCATTTTTTCTTTTCATTCACACCATACACATTTCTAGAGCCAAATGATATTCTAGCATTGTATACGGGAAAAATTGTCTTTTACGTAATATTACTTCGATTTGAAATCCAAGTCTAGAAATAGCTGGTAACAGTATCCATTAGCAGCATATTTTCCTTCTAAAGAGCTCTAAAGCCTATGGCTTCCACAGCTTCCACGCCCTCACCAAATAATATCAAACCACATTAGTATAGCGCTATACCCACTAATAACAGTGCCTGTGTATGTCTGTATGTGTAGTGTGCTTCGTGGTGTGGTATGTTGCGTGTGTGTTGTCGTGCTGTGTGATTGTGTCGCGCCGTGCGTGGCGTGTGTGTAGTGTGTGCGGTGTGTGTGTGTGTGTGTGTGAGCGGAGGAGTCGGTGTGCCGTGTGCCGCGCGAATGTGTGTGTATGTGCGCGCGCATGTGCGTGTGCCGCTGCTCGTGTGGCTGTGTGTGCGTGTGTGTGTGGCTGTGTGTGTCGTTCGCGGGTGTGTAGCGCGTGCGTGTGTTGCGGCTGCGTGTAGTCCGGCTGGCAGTGTTGTGTCGCGCGCGCGTGTGGTTGCGTTGGGTGGCCGCGTGTGTGTGCCGTGATTGCGCGCGCGTGTTGTGTGTGCGTNCGTAGTAGTCTAGTAGTACTAGTGGTTCAATGATAGAGAACATGGCTCCCAATATTATATGGGCCCCAATGTATGGCATGCGCAATAAAACCAATAAGCGAGGTCACGGTCTCGAGCAGTTCCGGTTTCCGAACTGTTTGCGCGTTGCA
>NW_014579979.1:15328-22645 GCF_000485595.1 Priapulus caudatus | reverse complement strand
TGGGAATCTGCCATCATCATAATCACGTGTATTAGATTCTCGGTTGACGCAGGTTCATTGCAAAAAAACTAGAACTACATTAAAGTTGATAAAGAAACTTATTCTGTGTAATAATTATAAAAATCTATAAAATCTAGTAGGAAATAAATATAGTATATATCAAACATTCACACAACTATTTGAACCTATTCCTATGATCTAACTTCATTAATAGCTATCGCTCTTACAATTAGGGGTAGGTGTAGGGTGAGGCTTACTTTCTCTAGTTGTTACTTATACTTGAGCAGCGACGTCCATGATCTCGTCCTCGTTCGACCCAACATCGTGACGCTGCCAGCTTCTTGCTCACGCATATGACGAGGCCAGTCAGTCACATCGTGACTGTAAAATGTTAATGAGAATACATGAACTAACGTTATTTTAACGTTGCCAAGACCCAATACAATAATGTATGCAGGGGTAGAAAAGAGGGAGTCTGCAGCAAAACGAGGGAGTCCGCAGTCGAGGTTCAAAAATTAAAGATATTAACAATAACGCATGTGCTATTTTTAAGATTCATGCGGTTGCACGTCTGCCAAATTTTCTTGGACATTACTGCAGGGCCTGACATAAATTTTTCAACCCACTTGCCCTTTCGGGGCATGTTTGGTTGAATTTTTACTTTGCCCGAATGTCATCTCACTTGCCCGAAAATTCGATATTGTATATGTTGTGTAGTGTGGCGGTGGTACCGGTTGCGCGAGACTAGCACTCGCGGGCGTGATTTGCCCCAGGGGTTGAGTTTGCCCCAAGTATTGTGTTTGTAATCGGTTTTATGTTTGTAATGTATTTCTGTGTGTTTCATGTGCGTTTTGTAAATGTATTACAGCAATTACTCACTCACCGCCGGATTTCGATGGGGGCTGACATTAGTTGCGATTGTAACCCCCTCTAGCGACCGAGGGCGGCGCTAGCGTAGAAAACAGTAGGCTGTTCGTGTCGTGTGCAAACAGCGTGAGTTAGCGTCTGTTTTGGGTTGTGTGTTTGAGTGAGCGAGCGGGAAAGTGAATATAGAAAAGTGCCGAGGAATTTGGAAAGAGAGAGATATATAGTGCAGAGGAGGGACGTGTGAGGAGACACAGTTAGAGCGGGAGAGAGAGACTCGCCGAGAGAGAACCGGGAGTGAGAAAGAGTGAGTACAGCGGCTGTTGTCGGCACACCGTCGGGGCTGAGATAATAATAATAACGTTAACGGCAATAGACTAGTAAATAATTGTAATAGTAATTTAATACGGCTAGATACACTTAATAGTGACTGATTTAATAGACGTCGACTGACGTATTTAATATTACCCTCGAGTAGCAGCCTAGGCGCATCGGGCGTGAGTGCGTCCCTTGTGTGAGTGGCCGTACGGGTGTTCCGTCAGCCAGCTGCCCCTCCCCTACACGTCATAGTATTATCAGTATCTTTTGAGTAGCCCCGGTCATAAGGTGCGCCGCGTTGTGGTGTGTTGTGTCACTGTTTGTCCCGTGACGTCCGTCGTCTGCATTGTTAACTAACGACAACGAGAGTGAACGAACGCTGGGTTGGCCACGACGGGAGCGCAGTAGCCTTGAGGCGCTCTTGGGGGAGTGGAGGCTGAGGTGGCGACGATATACGACACATAAGGTAGGAACCTCTACCTTGTATTTCTCGTTGCCACTATCCACCGTGTTGCACTGCACTATACGTGAGGTAAACTGTTAGTTACTAAGCGTATGTCAGGTGGCGCCCCCTGGGTGTCGAGGAAAGACGTAAACGCCTACAACTGGTGCCGTAGACCAACCGGTGTTGCTTAGTGGGTGTTTTTGTCGGACGACGTTCCCCGGGGGCGGTTTATGATGCCGCCGAAGGGTGCCCGGGCGAAGAAACAGGTGGTGGTTTCATCGGACCCTACTGAGTTTGGGGTTGGTATGCGCGCTACACGTAGTAGGGGGATGGTGGATGATGAGTTGACTCCACCGTCATCCTTAGGCTGAGTAGGGCGTTGAGTTGGGAGAACTCCCCTCGTCGACAAGATTCGCGTCTCTTGCGTGTTGATCTTCGACGAAGCAGCGGGAGGCACGCGCTGCTTGGTCGCCGTCAGTCGGCTCCGGCTACTATTAGCCCTGCACCCGGCGCGCGAGCGGTGATTTACTTTGGGCAGAGGAGCGGCCCATACTCTGCTCGCCCGAGGCGAGTGAGTAATCTGCCGGGTGTGGGTCACCTTGGGGGCGACCCATTATTTTCTCACCATGGGGGTGATGGGGTATACCGAGAGGGTAATGCGATGTTTTCTCGTCCTGAGGGTGAGTAATGATGTTCCCATTGTCAGGGTGGGTTACCTACGTCTGCGCGTGGGTGGGGGGCAGTGACAGGCATTATGCATCCCCTTCGTGAGGGAATCTGGGGGGTTCCCTCTGTCAGCTACGAAGAGTAGGGTGAAGGTGAAGCCCTTCACGGGTAAAGAGGGTGTGCCATTAGAGGGTTTCCTCCGCCAGTTTGACCTGATAGGCAGGCTCAATGGGTGGTGTGCAGAAGAGAGGTTAGTGCAGTTAGTGGGGGCACTGGAATGGCCAGCGTCTTCCGTTCTAGAAGACTGTGATGTCGATGTCGATGAGGCGATGGTGCGACACGCTTTGATAGCACGTTTTCAACCTCTGGGTAGTGCACTGGGGAGGAGAGCAGCCCTACGAGACTGCAGTTCGCCAGCCTGGGCAAAGTGGCGTGAGTATGCCCGAGAATTAAAGAGGCTGATTTTAGGGCACACAACCTTTCTCACTTCGGAGCAAGCGAGTGAACAGGCGCGTTGTCGATTGCTAGAGGTTATGCATTCGAGTCCCGCCTTAAAATCTTACGTGTTGTCTCGTAATGATTTGACCGTGGCAGGCGTTCTGCTTTGGTTGCGATGAGTATGAGGCGGAGATGGGTGATTACGCAGTCCCATTCTCGTAAACCAGCGGTGAGGCCTGCTGGGGTAGATCTTCGTGCTGCTAGACCTGAGGTGGGTTTATCCGATTCCGGCACTGGTAGGTTATGTCGGGAGGACATACAGGAAATTGCTAGGTTGGTGGGTGATATGTTGTGTGGTCGTGAGAATGATCAGCAATGGCGTGCCAGCCCGCAGCAAGTCACTCGAGATGCTCTGCGCTCACGGGTTCCAGCTGGCCGGGATTTCAGCTGCTGGGTGTGTGGTAGGTTGGGGCATTTTGCACAGGTCTGCCCCGATCGCGTGTGCGGAGGATTTCCGGAACGGCCGATCTCGACGTCGGCACAGGTCATCGGCGGTTCTATGAGGTGGCACACCGAATCAATATCGCGGGGACGCGATAGAGGTGATGTGGTGTTCCAGCCTCGGGTACGATTCGGCTGATCCACTTCGGCGGGACTGCGGTGCCTGGCCGCTGTCTTCGAGTCGCGGCCCGTCATGGCAGGTTGAGATACTGTTGTGATGGGGCCAGGCGAGTGCCATTTGTATTGACACTGGGGCTGAGCTGTCTCTATTAAATCGTGTCTCTACGACGGCCTTCCAGCGCCGGCCGGCCGCGGTCTCCATTCTTTGGAGGTTGCCTGTTGGGGATGTGCAAGGTGATCTCTCGAGCACGCCGACATGCGTGCGCTCCTGCGGACGAGTTGTTTCTCGGAGATCAGGTATTTAGGCCATGAGTTTGTCGGTGATGGATAGCGGCCTTCGGGAGGTTGCTGTGGAATTGGACTTTCCGAAGAAGGATTACGATGCCTGATGATGTCTGCGTATGGCGAGCGATTGTACTCGTCGGGGTCGTTGATACATTGGCATGTTATGCAGGAGAGCCCGGGTTAGTTCCTTGCGAGATTGGGTGCAGTGGATCGCCGCGTAACGATCCCTGCTGGGCATAAATGTATCATCATGGTGTAGGCGGTTACCCCCTGGGGAGAAGATGCCGTTGCAATGGTTAGAGCCGTTAGATTGTTTCAGGGCTGTAACAGAGGGCGAGGTATCCTGATGGCACGGTGTCTGTGTAGACATGTGTAATGGCCAGGTGCCTATTTCAGTCCTGAATTAGGAACGAGGAGTATTTTTGAGCCTGGGGAAATATTGGCTCACCTCGAGTTGTTCGGGTTGTGAGGCGGTTGGGCACCGGTGAGTTCGGTGAATCCTCGCCTCTTCCGGACAGTTCTGGTTTGCCCGGCGTATGCCGGCCGTATAGTTTGAGACAATTGACTCTGCTGTTGTCTCGCGGTGGGAGAGCATGTGAGGTTTCGCTCTGCTTCAGAGTATGCGGGTTGTTCACTGCCCTCTGCGGTGCGACAGCTTGGGATACGGGGATGGTCAAGCACCGGATTGATACCGGCGCTCATTCATCCCCATCAAGCAAGCTCCACGTAGATGTCCGTTGGCTCGCAAGAGATAATGAACGTGGAAGTCGATAAGATGTTGGCATCCGCATCGTCCGGCCAGCAGCAGTCGCTGGGCGCTCCAGTGCGTGTTGGTCACCAGAAAGACGGCTCGACAAGTTCTGCAGTAGCATTATCGCAAGCTGAATGACGTTACCGCGTAAAGATGGCCTATCCACTGCCAAGGATCGACGATACGCTGGATTCCTTGGATGGAGCCAGTTGGTTTTCTACTCTCGACCTACTCGGGTTATTGGTGTGTTTATCTTTTGCCATAAATATATAAACAATATAATAAGCATATATAGCAAATATTACTCCAGGTATATATCCATATTGTATGCAAACTTGACGGCAAGTTTATAGTCTGTCGTGAAGGGAAACACAATTAAAGGCAACTGCAGTTTTGTGAGTACTTCGTACTTGTTCATAATAATTAATATTGTATTTTTATTTGTAGCAATGAAGACGAGGAGCCAATACTGGTGGCCGGGGCCGCGGGAGAGCCGTCACCTCATGCATACCCGCGGCGGGAGAGGAGGCGCACTGTTCGGTACGGGACTGCAGAACACCGTGAGTGGTTTTCTGAACACTTACATGAACTACCTGTCCCGGAGGCTGCTCGGGAAGGTCGTGTGAAGCGGATGCGTCGGGATCGGACTACCGAGGCGGCTCGTGTTGCAGCTGCTGCTCCTGCGGGCTTGCCCGTAGAGGTGGTGGAGGCGCCACCTGCTGCCGAAGTGGCTGATGCCGCCGTTCCAGTCAGGAGACGTCGGAAACGGAGCCATGGTTGGACACGCCACAAGGCTGAACGCAGCCACCATGCAGCACAAGGAGGAGGAATGGCTCCCAGACCGGCTCGCCCGGTTGCTCGCCCGGTTGCTCCGCGCCGTAAGGAGCGGGTCCCTTCAGATGTCCCGGTTCGCCGCAGCGGCAGAGTACGGACGGCCGTCGTGCCGTTTCAGTGCTCTTAGCTGCAGGCGACCAGGACTCTGGATGGGGACTCGGAGGATGCCAACCCTGTGATTCCTTGACTGCTGCTGGTGGTTTAAACTGTGTTTGGTTCTTTGCTGGCTATTCTGTTATGTGCCTCGTGATGACTGTGTTCTGGCTGGATATGTCTGCTTTCGCTCGATTCTTTTCTGGGTTAGTTTCTGGTGGCAGTTGCTAACAGCAACATCGTTAGTATAGTTCTTGTAAGCGCTCAGAGTTCCACACATTGTATTTAGCTGGCTCGTATTCGTTCGGTCTTGTTGTCTCTTCACCGTCGTGGGTTCATACTATACTAATTACCCCGGTGGTCCAGTGGTTAGCATATACCACCTTTCTCTGTGAAGGCCGTGAGTTGGCCGACACCAGGCTTATGCAATCCGGGCATTTAAAATGCCTAGCTCTCAACATAGTGGACTGTGTGTGGTCTAGTGGTTAGCATATACCACCTTTTAAATGCCAGATGAATTTATTAAAGACATTTTCCCACAAAGTATCCGAAATGACCCCGGTGGCACTTGTGGTTAGCATATACCACCTTACTCTGTGAAGGCAATCTGGGTGTTTAAAATACCTATCTCTCAACATTCTGGACTGTGTGAAGACTCACTAAAATTCAAGGGAGTAATTATAAATTGAAAAATATTACTGTCTAATGTATACAGTATTGTAATGTAATGTAATGTTACGTAATTTTTTTGTAATGTAATCTATTGTAAGGTATTTCAATGTGTTGTAATGTCATATTGCGTCATGTATTGTGTAATGTATTGTGTGTATTGTGATCATCAGATCAAGTCATGTTTTGTAAATATTATTTACCTTCATGTCTTGGAATATCATGTGTATTAATTGTTACTATAGTGTATTATATGTATATGTACATGTATTATATGTATATGTACATGTATTATATGTATATGTACATGTATTATATGTATTGTTACTATAGTGTATATATATATGGCTGACTCGATGACCGCATGGTTCTTTCGCCATACCCTTGCATTGTATCAGCAATGTTATAACTGTTTGATTTTTCGCACTGTTTGATTTTTACACGTTTAGCACAAATAAACATCTTGAAATCTGAAATCTGAAATCTGTGTGTGGTCCAGTGGTTGGCATATACCACCTTTCTCTGTGAAGGCCGTGAGTTGGCTGAAACCAAGCTTATGCAATCCCAATATATTATAGACACTAGTTCAGGGCCGTAGCTAGAAGGGGGGGGGGCAGCTGCCCCTTGCCAAAAAAAGAACCCAGTGAAGAATAATGGGAACTTAAGATTAGAAAATACTCGCTTAACCGTTTGGGGAGTTTTAGGTATGGAACCTACCTGAAATGGCTGGAAATGGCATTTCAGAGCTTCTATATTTCAAAATTTCCTGGTGGGGTACATGCCCCCAGACCCACCTAGAAGTGATCCAGCGCCTCCGGCGCTCATTCATCTTGCCCCACATACATCACTTCCTAGCTACGGCCCTGTAGTCTACCTAGTATTATATCTCACCACACACACTCAGCGAGGAACCCTGAGTATAGTTTGGTCACTGACAGCGAGGTGTTAGCGGTTATAATTATGAACATGATGCACCGCATTGCTGCATAATACTAGATACAACTAGAGCACTCGGAGAGCACAGACCTCCGCCAAGGCAGCTGAATTCTCTCACTGAAAATTTTAATTAATTAATTAATTAATTAAAGTGAAAAAATGTATTAATTAATTAAATAATTAATTGGATCCGGATCACCACCAAAATGTAATCAATTGTAAGTTACCCCATTTCTGACCTATCCTGAAAATTTTATTAATTAATTAATTAGTTAATTAATTAATTGGATCCGGATCACCACCAAAATGTAATCAATTGTAAGTTACCCCATTTCTGACCTATCCTGAAAATTGTATTAATTAATTAATCAGTTGGATCCGGATCACCACCAAAATG
>NW_014579979.1:0-15318 GCF_000485595.1 Priapulus caudatus | reverse complement strand
GAGAGAGAGAGAGAGAGAGAGAGAGAGAGAGAGAGAGAGAGAGAGAGAGAGATAGATAGATAGATAGATAAATACCTACATAGATGGATATATGGGTAGATAGATAGATAGATAGATGCGATTTTGCTTTGTACTCTTGATTATACCATTCATATATCAACCTATTTTTCTCTAGGTTTATGACATCCTAAAGTAGCTATACACCAGTAATTGCAGTTTTTTAATTTTCAAGTTTATCAAATTATATCTTAAATTAACTGAACATTTCAACAACAGTCACTGTCTTCTTAGTGACATCACGTGACATGACCAGTAATTTAGTAAATGAGTAATGTGTACATTCACATGCCGTTCAACTTACATAATATTAATGCTTGTACAAATAAACATAACAAAAATTCATGTTACATGACATTGTACATCATGTTTTGAGCACACTTATTTCGTTGGCAAGAACTGAAATTAACTAGGAGTACCCTGTAACAGTTACGTAGTCTGACTGGTCTCTTTACATGCGTCTAAACAGAGGAATTGCTCCGACCTGTGATTGGAGGATAAAAATAGAATTCGTGACGTTTCGTTTTCATTTTTCATACCCCGTCGCATATACGCTATTACGTTATATGGCCGGTAGGAAAGTTTACTAACTATCATACGGCGCGAACGATTTGAGTTACATTTCTATAAATTCTAGATATTATAGATACATGTCTTTAATAGCCTTAATCTCTGTGAATTTATTGAAGCACGATTGGTCTACTTAATTAGCAAATATGCATGCGCGGTATCGCTCATAGGCTAATACACGCGCAGCTATGGTCGGCATATGGCGCAAATGATTTGAGTTACATTTCTATAAATTCTAGCTATTATAGACACATGTCTTAGCTATAATCTCTGTGAATTGAGTTTATTGAAGCACGATTAGTCTAATTAATTAGCAAATATGCACGCGCAGTATCGCTCATAGGCTAATACACGCACGGCTATGGCCGGTGAAACGAAACGTCACGAATTCTATTTTTATCCTCCTATCACAGGTTGGAGCAATTCCTCTGTTTAGACGCATGCATGTGTCTTTTTTCTCTCAATAAGCCAGTTCGTAGTTACAGTCTTACAGTCCCTCCTCTTCCTCCTTCCCTCCCTCCCTCTCTTTCTCCCTCCCTCTCTCACTCACTCACCACCTCGACTCCCTCCCTCCTTCTCTCACTCATTCGCCACCTCGATCCCTCCCTCCCTCTCTTACTCACTTACCACATCGACCCCCTTTCTCCCTCCCTCACCATCTTCTCCCCCTCCTGCTCCGCCACCTCCTCCCCCTCCTCCATCACTTTCTCCCCTCCTCCAACTTCTTCCCCTTCTCCTGCCTCACCACCTCTTCCCGCTTCTTTGATCTTCTCCACCTTCTCCCCTCCTCTACTTCCTCTACCTTCTCCCACTCTCCTCTACATCCTCCACCTTCTCCCACCATCCTCTACATCCTCCTTCTACCGCCGCTCTCCCCTATCTCCCCACTCCTCCTCCTCCTTCTCCTCCTCCTCCTCCACCACATTCTCCCTCTCATCTTCCTCCTCCCTCCTCTACCTCCTCCTCCTCCTTCTCCACCACTTTCTCCCCTTCCTCTACCTCCTCCGCCTTCTCCCACCATCCTCTACCTACTCCCTCTTCTACCTTCTCCCTCTCCTCTACATCCTCCATTTTCTCCAACCATCCTCTACCTCCTCCTTCTTCTACTTTCTCCCCCTCCTCTACCCCCTCTCTTCCCTATCTCCCCACTCCTCCTCCTCTACCACCCTCTCCCCCTCCTCTACCTCTTCCGCCTTCTCCCACCATCATCTACCTACTTCCTCCACCTTCTCCAACTCTCCTCTACCCCCTCCACCTTCTCCCACCATCATCTACCTCCTCACTCTTCTACCTTCTCCCCCTCCTCTACCTCCTCTCTCCCCTATCTCCCAACTCCTCCTCCCCTCCACCACATTCTCGCCATCCTCCTTCCTCTACCCCCTCCCCCACCACCTTCTACCCTCTTCTTCGACCACCTTCTACCCTCCTCCTCGACCTCCTTCCTGTACCACCTCCCCCTTTTCTACTTCCTCCCCTTCTCCCCCCTCCTCCACTACCTTTTACCTCGTCCTCTACCTCGATATTCTACCTTCTCCCCTTCTCCCCTCCGCCTTCCCCACTACCTTCTGCCTCGTCCTCTACCTTCTCTCCTTCCTCCTGTACCACATTCTCCCCTCCTCATATACCTCGTCCCTCTTCCTCTATTTTCTCCCTTGCTCATACATATTAACTGCCTAATATTTGCATTTTGCACTCCTTGGCCTTTCAACATGAAGTCGCGCTGTCTTCAATATTTCTGACGAAGGCAGCCTCCAGTTATACTAATATATATTATTATATTATACACTAAGATATATAATATATAATATAAAATAAATAATTATAAAATATAAAATTAAAATTAAAATATTAGTGGCTCAGTGATCAAGGCTATCAGTTAACTTCCGCTTGCGTGTGCACTGCGGTGCGAATAAAGACACATTTTCTGTTATCCGCCCCGCCGCGTTTGTTAAATTTTTAAGAAATGTCGAGGTTCAGGTGCCGTGTGTTATAACGTGTTACTGTGAGATAACATATAGAATTTCATCTTTATATTGTGCGTGGATTCAATCAAGAGATAGCGAAGATTACGTAGACATAACGTGCAGTGTTCGTGCAAGATCACAGACGGAATAAATGGATACATGCATTGAAGGACACACACACACACACACACACACATATATATATATATATATATATATATATATATACGTTATCAAAACACAGCGAGAGTACGGTAGGCCTACGTACGTGTTACTAAATGTTAAAATATAAATATGGCATTAGTTGTACCAGTCACGTGCATTTATTGTGGGGCTCTAGTATATACTTGTAGGCCTACATACAGCATACAACATACAGCATACTGCATTACAACAATATTTCCTACGGTTTATCAGTCGTTATCAGTACGTGTTCGTTATCACATGAAATACATTGTTACTAATAATTAAAATATAAAGACAGAGTTTATAAATGTTTCATAGTCTGATCGAAATACTATAATATACTATAATAGCGTAGTAGACTTCAAAATTAAACGAATATATACTACACCTTAGTGCCCTTTAGTGCCCTTGTAAACATGTCATTAATTGTACATGCATATGTGAATTTATTCTCGAACTACAGACTACTTTTACACTTGTAGTTGTACATCATTGACTATAATACGGTACCCTCCTACGGCCTACCGTCCTATCAAGCAAAATCAATCGTAGTTATCTATTGATTTGTTATACACGCTGTCGACTTGCACTCATATATTAATGATTACAATTATTTAATAAATATTGCAGTTTGTGCCATTATAATTAGATTAACTAATTGAGGAGTGTCTGAAAGTCTTTATAGACAATTTCCTCTCCATCGCGCAGCTTCTTTCTCATACAATTACGCAATTACCGTTAATTTTTGATGTGCAGTTATAAATTATTTTAAGTTTTATTATTATATATGAACTTGTGCCATTGCCGCATGTAAGCACCGTGTAGGTCCGTGTTAGATTCGGTGCGCTTTGTGAGAATCGGTGGGTTATTTGTGATATCAAGCCAATATAATACTTCAATCAAGTACATGTATGATTTATGCATGTGTATGTTTGGCAGACAGGGAATCTTTAGATTATTATATCCTTATTAATTAGTAGAAGATAGAGAGAGAGAGAGATATTTATAGATAAATTTATTTATTTAGCAGCAGTAAATACACAAATACATTCATGTACATGTTGGCATCTGATGTTAAAGCACCTGCTCTATACAGAACATTTAACATCCAATTCTACTAATATTAAAATAAGCAATTTTTGCCTTTCTAAAAGGGGGTTGCGTTGAGAGACTATTTGGTTAGTACTGAATACCTGCTTAAGGCACCCATCTCACACATATCTCACTTTATAACATGCATCTCACGTATAAACTATGGAAATATTCGGTTATTTGATTCGAATTCCATATTATTATTAATATTTATTATTATTATTATTATTAATTATTATTAATATGCATTATGCAAATACTTGGTCGTTTCATTCTATCTAAACATACATACATGTATGATGTTCATAATGATACAATGTTATGGTTTATGTTATTGTGATTTCATACATCTTCCATAGTGAGCCACTTCGGTGCTCTCCAAGAAGGCAAATCGCTCGGCCTTTTGTTACTGTTTGAATGTTTTATTACTCTTTCATGTCGTATCAAGTCGCTTGTCATTTATCTGTGTCTTACATATCCTATAGTTTGCCACAAATATTGCGTTCGTGTGTGGTATAAACAATATATTTACAAGTGTATCTATGCTTGTGTTAAAAAATAAGGTTCCATCTCGTTTACCACAAATTACCCAGCTAAGACATAACATGCACATAACATGCACATAAGGCAGTTTTGATGTATTACGTGACCGTGTTGACATGGGAAATTCGTTCCATATTGGTCCGGTGTTGTTGTTTTCAATATTGCTATGGCATCCAACTACAAAATTGTGCCCTAGTGCCAACCAAGTCTGTGACGAAAGCGTGTGCTTGCTAACCGATGTCATTTTAGTACATGAAATTAATGCTTGTCTGAAATAAAACACCATCCTAGCCACATAACCCACTCAGATTTCATGCTGGAATAGAGTTGTCGACAATTAAGTGCTTGGTATTCGGGCGCACGATAACTAGTATTATTCCCAATAAACAATTTTAGAAATTCGTTGGCATCCATTGCTACAACGCAGAAATGCCTAACCATATAGTTAATGATGTAAAGAGAATATACTGTGTTTGATAGACTTAATATTGGATGAGGGCATCGCAGTGAGACGTTGTCACTTGTGCATTGCTCGCACGAAGTAGATACATATACATTGGCCATTGGCTGTGCCTTGTGTGTCTGCTTATATAGTGAAACAAACTGAGCTGAAGCCTGAGATGAGAAAAACAGACTGTGAGCTAAAATGAAGTTATATATTCCTAGTTGCTCTGATCAGATGGTGAAACGTATTGAGCTATAGCCCGACTCGCAACAGAACTAGGACAGGCGACCTGTGAAGATCTGTTAACTCATCTGTTAACCTGTGAAGATATGTTAACTCATCTGTTAACCTGTGAAGATCTGTTAACTCATCTGTTAACCTGTGAAGATCTGTTAACTCATTGTGAATTATGAGCTAACTTGCTTTTTCCCGTGCGGGCTTTTATAGCACAAGATACGCCCAGTCATATAATCTCGATTTTCGTATTGGTAGCTGTTGCGTTGTAGAAGTTAGTATTACAGGCGTTAATGTTTGTCATGAATCAAAAATCTTCCTGGCCATATAGCTCCCTTGATATTCGTGTTGGAATTGGGTTTGGGACGAAACTATCCAGTTGCTTGCATGCTAAACATAGTATGACGGGCGACAGTAGTTGCTGTGAAGTTGTGAACAAAGGTCCACCTGCTCACAAAGTTTGCTTTATATAATTTATGTTGTGATTGTGAAGTTTGAACCCGTGCGCGTTTTAACCGATATATTACCAGTAATATTGCTTGCCTTAAATAAAAAACAATATTATTGTTTATACGTGCGTGCGCGCGCGCGTGCGTGCGTTCTTGTGTGTGTGAAGGAGAATGCGACAAAGAGAGCGAGAGTGTGTGTGTGTGTGTGACTGTGTGTGTACATGTTTGTGTGTGGAGGGAGGGAGTAGAGAGAAAGAGACTGGGGAAGCGGAGTGAGAGAGAGACAGTGTGTGTGATGTGGGGGGGGGAATAGAAAGAGAGGAGACGCAGAGTGAGAGAGACAGTGTGTGTGCTCAGTTGAATGAGAATGCAGGGCAAGCAGGAAGGAGATCAGAGATTAGAGAAGTTTGTGTGTATAGGTGCTGTGGATGGTGTGTGTTGTGGCGGCTGTCGGTGCAGTGCGTGCGTGCCTGTGTCGTGCGCGTGGTGTGCTGTGTGAGGAGAATGCGGCAGAGCGAGGTTATGCTGCCTTTGTGTTATGTGGCTATAAGAAGGTGAGTATGCTACACGTGTGCACTGACTCACCTCGCCTCTCACACATAGTTATACATACTATAATTAGCATACATATATACATACATACACACACAATACATAACAATAAATACATACATACATAACATCACATACGCAGCACGCACGCACCGCACGCCACGCACGAACGCAAGCACGGTCTGCAATGCATACAGTACACAATAATTACATACATATACATTACATACATACATCACATACATTACATACATACATACGATATATAATATCATTTACCACACACACTAACTGCAATCTAAAGCCTAATGCTCTGTTCCGTCGTGCTTACAAATCTACTACGCTGACTATGTAAAGCTGGGCTCTGTTAATATCTTATCAAACCGTCCGCTGTTAAGCCAGCAGCTGAATATCTCCTTGTGCGTTAATTAAGATCCTTCCCTGTTCGGCAATTTGATATTTTGATTATTGCTCCGCAGTACATACAATCTATAGAGATATTTTTTTATATTTAGTAAAGTCAATTTTTTAATATTGTTTTCAGAACATTTTTTTTAAACATTTTTTTTATTTAAATAATTATAAAATAATTTTTTACCTTTATAGTATTACGTTAATGATTTGCCTACAAGCTGACCAGCATTTATTGACACTTAAATTTGCTCGGATTTTCACGGGAGGTGTTTTTAACAGTTGTTAACTTAAGAAACCGAAATATATAGCCTTGCTTTACCGCGGAAATTTTTTTCTGCAGGATAAGATTTTACGATAGTCACCATTGAAAGAAACTGACATCTCATCAATGGCATGGTGCTTAGCCAGAGACGGATACGGTAAGGCAGATCATCAATCACCACTCACGACCGGTACCGCACACTTTACACGCCCCTCCGCACACAAATAGATGCACATGGGACGGCAAATCGACGCAGGTCATACACAAAGCCTTCGAGGATGAAGAGCCTGAGAGAGAAGGGTGGGAAGCGGGTGGGGCTAAGGAAAGAGACAGTTGAATTGGAAGATGCAGGAGATAGCCAATGAGAAGAGAGACAGATAGAGCACGACCGGAGAAAGTGGCAAGAGAGATTGAGTGGTGTGTAGTGTGTGAGAGTGTAGTGCGTGTGTGTTGTGTGTGTGATGTTGTTGTGTTGGTGTGTGGCTGTGTGTGTGTGTGTGGTGTTGTTTTGCGCTCGTGTATTTGTGTGTTGTGGTGTGCGTACGTGCGTGTGTGTGTGTCGCGTGCCGTGGCTGTGTCGTGTGTGTGTCGAGGGTGTAGCGTTGCGTGGTTGTCGCGTGTGTGTGTGTATGTATGTGTGTGTGTGTTGGTGTTGCGTGTGTGATTGTGCAGATCGCATGCACGCACCACAGCAATACAATACATGACAACACACAAAACACAGAATTACTGACTCGCAACACAAACACAACACACACAGATCATTGACAAATCACGATACATGTAACGCATACCAAACAATACATACACATGAATGCATACAGAACAGCTATACTACATTGACACAAAACGACATACCAAATACGATAGCATACATAATGACAACGCATACCCAAACACATACCTACACATGCAAACCACCATTGAACACACTTTGGCAGTCTGTGCGCATTATATGCATTGCCATTTACACCACAATATGATAGGTCAGCTATACCGTTCATTCTACCTACTTTCCCATTTCGGCCAGCAGCGCTAGAGCAGATCAGCTGACTTCGCAACACGCGCGCCGACTATTGACAGGTAACCTGCTAATAACATTTCCTAGCGAGCTATACCTTATCACTTAATACTTATTCGTTGCTTTTACGGTAGCATTTGCTTTGGTATCTACTGCAAGGTGTCTTTTTCTCCACGTGTGATTGACGGTGATATCGGGTGGACATTAATACCGTAGCGGACGAATATGGGTAAAGGCAATGGTAACACAATGTCACATATGAACTAACATATGTCTCTAGCCGGCTGGATATGCGCGGTTAGATATTGATAGAGACATTTTTTATACTATAATAAATACATTTAGCCAATATATTTATCGAAACCCTTTGGGACCACACACGTTTACGGAATTCGGAGAATTTTCGGATTTCTGGAATTGGAAATGGATCTAGACAAGATACAGAAAATACTACCCGGCACTACTTAGTCACTAGCCTGTACTAAAGAACTCACAGTTTTCAAGAGACCACGTGCTGTACACGGGCAGTATAGTACATATTATGTGGTAATGCCAACAAATATTAATATTAAACATTTCTGCGCAGTGAACATTTGGTGTCAGCCAAAGCGAGCTCTTGGTGTGCAGTATAGACGACCTCTACGCAGAAGTTGTAAGAAACTGGATTTCGGTGCTTTTTGGTTTTTCAAAATTTCATGATATTAGATTGTGTACTGTTCAGTATAATATACAGACACTTTCTAGTCTGTTGCATATGAATCTAACTAGACGTCCCCTAGCGAGTAGCCGCCTGTTTGTATCATAGCGACATTCTATAATATTTAATCCTAACCTTGAACCCAAGCCTAACCCTAGCCTCTCAACCCTAAACTCTTGCGCCTCGTTAACCCTCATTAATGTAAATTATTAGTTATTGTTATAATAACGTGCTAATCTGTTCACAGGAAGGAATGCACTGTTCTCAATGGCTGAGGTTATTGTCACATAATGTGCTACTGTTCACGGGAGGCGGGTTACTGTTCAATTGGGCTGAGTTTAATTGGTCATAATAATGTCGACTACTAGCTTTCACAGGGACGGGATGCCTGTGACAGCCTCATTGGCCACTGACTGTTATTGTCATAATAATGTGCTCACTCGTGAGCAAGGCAGGGGTGTACTGATCTCATGGCGAGTTATTGTCATAACTAATGTGATAACTTCACAGGGGAGGATCGGCTGGATGACACTTAGTCTCATACCCCCGGGCACCCTAGTTATTGATCAGAATAACGGGTGTACCTGTTACACCAGGGTGCATTCGACACCATCAGGGGGGGGGTGGGGATGGCCCGGTCTCATGTCTATTGTATTAATAATGTGTACATTATTGTTCATGTTATAATGTGGATCATGTGTAACAACAGTAACCATACCTGATGTCTCGGCTGTCGCGGTCTTATATTGTGCTTTCGTAGCGATATGAGCTATCGAGCTCAGGGAATTGGGCCGATTAAAATGGCGTATAATAACTTAAATGATAGTAATTATGACAAATCATTAATAATGACTACTACCGTGTCAATATAATTTTTATAGTGTATATGCCAGGACAATTACTCTCAGTGAATTTTCTCTCGTAGCCTGTACTAGCCAACACGCTTGGCTTCTCTCTGAGCATATATTTATTTTAATTTTATATTTTATATTATTTTTTATTATTATTATATCTCTTTAGTGTTAGTATTATTTATTGTATAACGTGAGGCTTGCCTTCCGTCGATATTGAAGGACCGGGGCGGGACTTCTATATGTTGAAGTGAAAGGGTGCAAATTTGAAATTATAGCTGTGCACATCTCTCNGATTGTGTGTGTATGTGCGTGTGTGTGTGTGTGTGTGTGTGTGTGTGTGTGAAGGAGAATGCGGCAGAGAGAGAGTAGTTTGTGTGTGTATGTGTATAAGAGGTGTAATGCTATACGCGTGCACGCACGCACGCACGCACGCACGCACGCACTCACGCACGCACGCACGCACGCACGCACGCACGCACACACACATACATACATACATACATACATACACACACACTAACTGCAATCTAAAAGCCTATGTCTATTCGTCGTGTTAACAAATCTACTGACTATGTAAGTGGTTGTAATATTTATCACACCGTCGTGTAAGCCAGCACTGAATATCTCCTTATGCTGTATTAATCCTGCCTGATCGGCAGTTTGATTATTGATTATTGATTATTGCTCCGCAGTACATACAATTATAGAGAATATTTTTTTATTTACATTTACTGATTGCTACAAGTGCAGCATTATTTTGAACTTAAATTGCTCGAATTTTCACGGAGTGTTTTTAAACAGTGTAATTAGAAACCGAAATATATAGCTTGTTTACTGCGGATATTTTTTCTGCAGGTAAGATTTCGTAGTCACCATGAAGAACTGAACATCTCATCACTGGATGGTGCTTGAGGCAGAGACGGTACGTTGGCAGTCACAAACACACACTCACGTCCGTACGCACACCCTTACACGCCCCCCTCCCACACAAATAGATGCACATGGACGCACGAACGCAGGCATACACAAACCTTCGCAGGATGAGAGTGAGAGAGAAAGGGGGGAGGGGTGGGCGGGAAAGAGACAGTGAAGTGGAAGATGCAGGAGATAGCAAGAGAGAGAGAGAGAGAGCAAACGAGAGAACGTGAAGGAGATTGTGTGTGTGTGTGAGTGTGTGTGCGTGTGTGTGTGTGTGTGTGTGTGTGTGTGTGTGTATGTGTCGCTGTGTGCCGTGGCCGTGCGCTGCGTGCGTGCGTGTGTGTGCTGCGTGCGTGCGTGCGGCGTGCGTCTGTGTGTGTGTTGCGCGTGTGTATAATATATAAGTGTGTTGCGCGTAGTGTAAATGTCGTTTGTTCGTGTGTGCGTGCGTTGCGTGTGTGTGGTGTGCGTGCGTGTGTGCGTGCGTTGCGTGCGTGTGTGTGTGGTGTGGTGTGTGTGGTGTGTGTGTTGCCGTGGGTATGTGTGTGTTGTGTGCGTGCGTGCGTGTGCGTGTGTGTGTCGTGTGTTGTGTGTGTGTGCGTGCGTGGCGTGCGTGGGGTGTGTGTGTTGTTGCGCGTGTGTATGTGTGTGTTGTGTGTGCTTGCGTGGCGTGTGGCGTGCGTGACGTCGCGTGCGTGCGTGCCGTGCGTACGCTGTGTGTGTGTCGTGTGTTGCGCGAGTTATGTGTGTGTTGTGTGTGTCGTGCGTGGCGTGCCGTGCTTGTGTGTGTGTGTGTTTGCGTAAGAGAATATATATAAGTGTGCTGTGCGTGCGTGCGTGTGTGTTGTGTGTTGTCTTACGTGGGGAGGGACCTGCCACAGGACCCCCATGTTTCCGACGTGATCATCCCCCACTCCTCGTACGCTTTACGCCCCTGGGCTCATTACGTAAATTGTTTCTATCACTGCAGGTGTCTTTTCTCACGTGTGATTGACGGTAGCAATATCGTGTGGACATAATATACCGTACGGACAATATGGGTAAGGCCATGGTAACCAATGTCAGCATAATTAACTACATATGTTCCTCATACGCGAGTGCGCGGTGTCATTGAGTAGAGACAGTTTTATAGGCCGCTTACATATAATATACAGTAGACAATCTATTTAATCCGAGAACCCTTGGGACCCCAGACACGTTCGGCATTCGGGAATTTTTCGGATTTTGGAATGGTAGTTAGCACGTAACACGAAATACATACCGCAATATTGTTGCATACTAGTCCTGTACTTAAAACTGCAAGTTTTCAAGAGACCGTGCTGTACAGAGCAGTATAAACGTACAATATGTATGAGTAATGCCAAACACAATATTTTATTAACATTTCTGCAGGTGAAACATTGGCAGCCAAACGGACTTTGGTGTGGCAGCTAGACGACCTTCTACGGAAGTCTGTAAGAACTGATTATCGGTGCTTTTGGTTTTCTAAAAATTCAAGATATTATGATTGTGTACTGTAGTATAATATACAGAACACTTCAGTCTTGGCATATGATCTACTTAGCGTCACCCTAGCGCAGTGCGCTGTGTATTAATAGAGGACATCTATACATATTCAATCCTAACCTTGACCGGGCCAAAGCCTAACCATAGCTCTAACCCTAACTCTTGCCCTCGTTACCTCCATAATGTAAAATAGTTATTGTTATAATAACGTGCTATCTGTTCCCGCACGGGAACCGCGGATGTGCATCTGTCTCATGGCTGAGTATTCGTCGATAATATCGTGCTAGCCTTTCAACGAGGGGAGGGAATGCACTGTCTCATGGCTGAGTCTATTTTAGTAATACGTGCTATCTGTTCAACACAGGGGAAAGGCGAATGCAACGTCTCATGGCTGAGTTTTGTCATATCATAATCGTGGCTAACCTGCTCACAGGGAGGGGGACTGCACTGTCTCCAATGGCGCGAGTTATTGTTATAATAACGTGCTACCCTGTTTCACGAGTGGGAAGGGATGCACCTGTCTCATTGGCTGTAAGTTAATTGTCATAATATGAATGTGGCTACTGCTCACAGGGAGGGCATGCCACTAGTCTCTGATGAGTTTATTGTTCATAACAATAACGTCTGCTACCTGTTCACAAGGAGGGGATGCACTGTCTCGATGGAAATTATTGTCATTATATACGTGCTAACCTCTGTTCTACAGGGAGGGGGATGGCACTGTCTCATGGCTGAAGTTATTGCCATAATAACGGTGCTAACCCCCCTGTTCACGAGGGAGGGATGGCACTGTCTATGGCTGAGTTATTGCATAAGTAACGTCTAAACTGTTTGCAACTGAGGGAGGATGTACTCGTCCATGGGCTGAGTTATTGTCATAATTAACGTGCTGACTTGTCTTCACAAAAGATGGGGATGCAGTGTTCTATGGCTGAGTATTGTCATATATAACGTGCTATCGTTCACGGTGGGGCGAGGGATGCAACTGGTCTCATGGCAGAGTTATTGTCATTAGAAGTAAGTGCTACTGTCACTAAAGTTTGGGATGGCACTGTCCATGGCTGAGGTTTAATTGTCATAATAATGTGCTAACCTGTTCAACAGGGAGGGCCGGATGTACTGTCTCATGGCTGAGTTATTTGTATAATAATGTCACCTGTTCACCAGGGAGGGATTGGGCACTGTCATCATGGCGGAAGTTATTGTCATTAATAATGTGCTACCTCGTTCACGAGGGAGGGGGATGCACTGGTCCTCATATGGTGAGTTATCGTCATATAATGTGCTACTGTTCACAGGAGGGGAAATGCAAATGCCACTGTCTCCATGGTGAGTTATTTCAAATAACCGTGCATACCTGTTCACAGAAGGGAGGGGTGCACTGTTTCATGGCGCGAGTGTATTGTCAAATAAGGCTACCTGTTCACAGGGAGGGGATGCATACTGTCTTATGGCGAGTTATTGTCATAATAATGTGGCTAACCTGTTCACTAGGGAGGCGTGATGCACTGTCTTATGGCCCGAAGTTATTGTCAAATTAATATAACGTGCTACCACTTTTCACAGGGAGCGGGATGCACTGGTCTCTATGGCTGAGTATTGTCATAATAATGGTGATACCTGTTCACCAGGGACGGGATCACTGTCTCATAGGGCTGAGTTTAATGTGTCATCAATACCCGTGCTATCCTGTTCACAGGGAGGGGATGCACTGTCTCATGGCCGAGTTATTGTATATATGAATGTGCTACCTGTTCACAGGGAGGGTGATCAGCTGTCTCATGGCCTGAGTTATTGTCATACATAATGTGGTACCCTGTTCACAGGGAGGGGATGCACTTCTCATGCTGAGTTTATTGTCCAATAATAATGTGCTACTGTTCACAGGACGGCGGAGCAGCTGTCTCACATGGCATGAGTTAATTGTCATAATAATGTGTACATTAATTAGTTTGTTATATGTTGGACACTGTGTAACAACCACGTACCATATCCTGTGTGTCGGCGCTCGGGCGGTTCTTATAATTGTGCCTTTCGTAGGCAAGCTAGATGATACTAATCGCGCGCTCGGGCAATTGGGCTGCGTTTAAATTGCTATAATAATTCAATGATAGTAATTATGAACAAATCACATGGACTAGCTAATACGTTCAATTATAATTTTTTAATAGCGTAATATATTGCCAGGCAAATACCACTCAAGTTTGCCTCTACGTGCCATCACACCAACACGCTTAAATCTGTGCACTGCTCTAGGCAGGTTTATAGTGTTACGGACACTTTGGCAGCGAAATATGTGCGCCGCGGGTGTGTAGCGTGTGCACGGCGTGTGTGTGTTATGTGTATATGTGTGTGTGTGTGCGTGCCGTGCGTGCGTGGGTTTTGCGTGCGTGCGGTGGCGTGCGTGTGTGGTGTGCGTGTGTATAGTGTGTGCGCGCGCGCGTGGTGTGCGTGTGCCGTAGTGGCGTATGAGATGCATTATATGTTGTAGTAACAGTGTATTGATGTAAATGAAGATGTATACCTTTTATGGACAAAAAATATTAAGTAACTAATGTAGTAAAGTTTAAATGAGGAGTAGAGACATAACTTCGCCTTGGTCAAAATGTTAGACTAAATCAGTGCATACTGCATATTTAGTTCAAAATATATATATGACTGATTTCAGTTTCATTAAACACAAGTTAAACCTCTATCGCCTATGCACATAGACGTGAGTGAGAGTCCGATCAGCCACGCCCAAGAAGCCGCGGCTTGAATCGAACCGCCGTGCGGTGACGTCAACTGGGAGTGAACTCACCGTGCCAGGAAACCACCACGCGCCTGTCGGTGCAGCGACGTTCGCGAATAACGACGGAAACACGTAGAAACGTTACTGAAATACCACGGAGCATTGAAAACGACTTCAAACGATGACAGAACATGGAGAAATGTCTTCTACAACCACGCACACGTGTGACGATGGGACATTGAAATGGTCGCGAACAACAGTGGAACACATTATTGAAGTTCTCATGAATGAGATTGCAACGTTGGAATGTTCATAGATAACAGTGGATCATACATTTACTTATAACAGTGGATCATGCGTTTACACGTAACAGTGAAAACATTTAAGCAATGTAATCGTAAAAACTATGGAATTCTAAAAAGAAGTGGAGTTCTTTGCTCGAACGTGAGTGCCCCCTGGTGACAGCAGCGGTCTCGTGTCCTTCCGCAGGCTCCGCTTGGCACGAGAACTAAAGATCTGTGCGCAGCTGATCCGCCGAACTCCCGCGGCAGAACGACAGGGGGCAGGGCAGGGGGGGCGCCGTGAGGCTGCTAGCATGCCTCATGAACGTGGCCAGGTGAGGCAAGGGAATGCTGTGAGATCATCTCTATCTCGGTCTCTCGTCTCTTCTTCTCTCTCTCTGTCTCTCGTCTCTCACTCTCTCTCTCTCTTTTTTATACTCTCTCTCCTCCTCTCTATCTCCCTCGGGCTCCCCCTCTCTCCTTCCCCGCTCTCATCTCTACTGCTATCTCTCTCCTTCTGCGTTCTCCTCTCCTCTCTCCTT
>NW_014579978.1:13623-22661 GCF_000485595.1 Priapulus caudatus | reverse complement strand
GATGAAGAACACACACTTATACACCAAAACACTAACTATCCATAAAACAACACAAAACACACAAATATAATATAGTTGTATAATAGAGTGAGAAGATAGAACAAAACAATCCAATACATAAGTTTGGCACATTCGGTGTTTACTAGCCTGGTATGTGTACGTATTTTACTTTTGTTGTGTCCCTGATCACAGTATATAACACACACACACAACACATCACACACAGACACGCAGCCGACACAGACAGCACATTTATCAGGATCACCACAAACACACACACACGTCTACTTCCACACAACAACAAAAATACACAAACATACGAATGCTCGCGCATAGGAGGACTCACCCCGCAGGCTGATGGATTTAGCAACTGCATCGCACTGGTAGACTAACATTGGCCAACTCGCGATGGGTTTCGCAGATGCGATAGAATGAAATGAAAATGGATGAATGATGGATGTAGATAGATAGATGGATGGATGATGATGGATGAGATGGATGGAAATGGTTTGATGGGATGGATGGGAGGTAGAGCGATGGGGCCGGATTATGGTTATTTGGGATGGAGTGGACTGGCCCGGGGGATGGGGGGATGGCGATGGATAGGCATAATGGTATGGAATGGTTTGGTAGGTATTGCGCAGGTGAAAGCATGGATGGGATGGGTGGAGCTGGAAATGGGCCGGAGTGGATGATGGGAATGGAAATGGATGGAAAAAATACCGAATATTTGTCGTTGGGTGCTTTTTTGCTCGGTTAATTTGTCTCCTCATTGTGGTGGAAATTAATATTAAGCTCATTTATTAAAAATTTTTTAAATAATAAAAATAATCCTCGGTGGATGGATGGGGGATGGATGGGATGGAGATGGATGGATCCGGGATGGTTATGGACATTGGATTGGTTATGTGGATGCTCTGCGCCTTGCAAATGGCATAGGCTGGATAGGATGGAGGGATGGATTGGATGGATGGATGGATGGAGTGGATGATGGATGGAGGGATTAGAATGGATGGATGGATCTATATATATTATACTATAACTATATATATATATGTGTGTGGTGCCACTTGTGTGTTGGGCGTGGGTGTTGTGTGGGTGTTGCTAGTGGGTGTGTTGTGTGTGTGTGTGGGTGGTGTTGATGTATGTGATGTGTACTGCGTGTTATGTTTAGATAGATAGAAATAGATAGATAGATAGATAGAATAGATAGTTAGATAAGATAGATAGATAAATAACAAACAAACAAAACAAACAAAACAAAAACACGGTTTTTTCATAGGGTATATGTAATATATATAATAGAAAAAATAGAAAAGAATAGCTAGAATGCAGCGAGGATCAGATGAGTATAAGAAATAAGGAGCGTGGGATGAGTAGATGAGATAGGAGAGGATAGCATAGCAATAGATGAGGATAGGTGAGGGTTATTAGCAATAAGCAATAACGCGATACGCTCAGCACTCAGATAGGGAATCTGTTAATAAAGGCATAAAAGCTCACTGCTTAGATAATAGAATATAAAACTACGGTAGAAATAGTTTATATTAGTTATTTGTGAGAATATATACTAATGATTTCTCTAGATTTGTATTACGATGATTATAAGAGTAGAATAGATGAGGGGTTTGAGTGTTAGTTATTTTGTATAGCATAGATAAGAAATTAGATTTTTAGAATAGACTAGATAGATAGATAGATAGGATAGGAGGTAGCAATATATGATAGGGCAATATTAGAATGAAATATTTCACCCTCCCGTGATAGTGGATATTTGGAGTAATTAGTTGCTTTTATATTTTTTTTTTTTTGTTCTTTTGGTTGTGTTTTGTTTTTTTTTTTTTTTTTTTTTTTGTTGTTCATTTTTATACACTCGGTTTTGTTTTTTGTTTTTCCGGTGTTTATTAATTTGTTATTTTTTTTTGGTTTTTTTTTTTTTTTTTTTTGGGTTGGTTTTTCCCTACTGTGCCCCGCTCTGAATAGAGTTATGATTGACAGCCTTACTAGTTGGACGTAATACCACGAATCATTTAAGGAGGGAGGCCGTCGCGCCACATTACCGCTGGGGTAAATAAACAGATCACACGCGCCAAAGGGTATTATTTGTCTACTCACACGTGGACGTGCAGTTTTTGGCCTTTTGCCAGCACGGGCGCCCTCGCCGCGCACGTGACGCCCTCCCTCCACAGGAGCCACGTGAATAACCCTCTCGCGTGTTATCTTTAAATTGCTGGTTTGCTTTATTCGTTGGCCCCCAGAGGAAAAAAAAGTCCCCTGGTCAATGAAAATTTCTCTCGGAAAAGGACATGCATTCCTGCTCAGCGATCCGGATTTGCTTGCTCCCACCTCAATAAAAACCCCCCCTACCAGGCTGCAGGCGGAGTCGTACCGCGAAGTACACTATCGTTATTGACAATGCGGCAGGCCGCAAAACAAATTTCTGCTAATGAATCGCGATAATCTCAAACGGGCATATGTGACGGGTGGACGTGACATTAGGTACTGCAGCATCGCTCTCGTGGCGCCCTGCCGCCTTCGCGTGCGCGATGTGTAAGACCGGCCGCAAGATCGATCATTACAAGACTAAATTGAGAGAGATTAAGAGACAAAAGTATTTGTTTAGCACTGTCTGCGCCAGCAATAGGACTATTCGTTTTTATAGGAGTAATACCTATAGCATGTCTAGTCTTCGTGTGTGGGTGCGTGTAAACGTGCGTACATGCAAACGTGTGTGCATGCGCGCGCGTATGCGTGTGTGTGTTTATGTACTATTGGGCCCCGTAATAGTTAAATAACATTTCACGAAAAAATATGCCACGTACGCACGCATTTAAGACGCACACGTTTAACAGGAGTATACACACAAGTTAATGAAACGTCCCGAACAATGATTTATATGAGGGGACCTAGAGAAGAGAGAGCGAGAGACAGAGAGAGGAGAGGAGAGGAGCGGGGGGGCGGCAGTGTGAATAGAAAGGAATAGACGGCGGGAGAGAAAGAAAAGGAAGCGAGGAAGCCGAGAAGGATCTGAGAAGCAGACTGAAGGTGTGAGATAGATGGGGTGGCGGAATTAAAATTTATAATAATTATCAAGTGCGCGGTACGCGTGTTAATATAATCCATTATGTATGCTTTCATAATTATGCAGTTATGGCACTGTACGTGGCAGTGCTATGAATCATCTAAACGAGACCTGTTCTAAAACCGAATGATGTGTTGGTTACCAAGCGACCAAAAAGCAATTGTGCGCAAACGACACAACCTGTACTGGTAAAAAGTCATCATCGTTAATGGATGTGTTATGTTACGATGCCGTGTTCCGGCAGTGCCACGTCTACAAATAACTACGCATTAGTGGCGAGCGACATGGCATTCATTGATCTTCCATAAAGGAGTCCGCGTGCTTGGTACGAATGCATCGAACCATTTGTTGTTAGTGGATTAGCAGCGGTGACCACATCTACACGGATATGTCCCGCCATTAACCCGATACACTATATCAGGAGTTAATAATGACAAATTTGTGAATTCCTGAATATATGAATTGACTGAGGGATGGCTTTGTAGCCGTTTCTAGGTGCGCGTGTCAGTGTGCGTTGACTCGTTTGAAACGTTTGTTGCCACTGGTATCGAGCCATTGAGTTAAAACCCTTTCACTGCTGAATACTTTTTCACATGTTCGCCCCTGTGTGCTGAATATTTTTTGCAACGAAGCAAATTTCATGTATATGCGTTTAAAGAAATCATATCAAATAAACCGCTTAATATATCAGCCTAATTTTTTCAGGAATTATACTTGAGGTGTCCTGTACGTTCCAGCAGTACCCTGCCTGTGTGTGTGTGTGTGTGTGTGTGTGTGTGTGTGTGTGTGTGTGTGTGTGTGTGTGTGTGAAACATTTATTTTCGCATCAAAACTAACCCACTAACCCTGAAACAAAACAGTGAAATTTCTATTGGTATAAAACACGGAATATAAGGACATTTGATTATATTTCGGTCCGTCATAAACCTAACAGTTACCAAATTTTAAATAGCATCTCCCTCTTCTATCACACCCAAGGTGAGCTATAGTGTCATTGACACTTCTATTACTTATGATATGTAATCTCACAGAGGTGATATAGTATATGTATCATGATCATATGTATATCACTGCTCCAAATTGGTTGAAGCTATAGCCACCAATTTCAACCGAATCGTTGATAGTATACAGTAATATGACGAAACTACATGGCCTAATTTGTAATGGTCTACTATAAGTATAACGGCAACGCGTATTACAGTAAGGTCTAAATAATTGAAAACAATTCAATATTACATATGGCTCTCATAAACAATATCCCCTACCGACAGTTTCTCCGCCGGTCTGAAACGTATATATGCTCGAGCGACAGAAGGTTTCACATGCGCTGTCTGTGATGAGTTCAAGCAACTTCTCGTGAAACGGGGTTACAAGACACTCTTGATAGACGACTCGGTCCCCACCTATCGGAATGATTATTCATTGACATACTCGCAAACAGGAATCAGGAAATAACTTGTTCCATTTAGGGTTGTCGACATCCTATGATAGATAGAGTCCTTGACATCCCCATGGACATGGCAGCAGCTCAGCAGTATGAACCTGATAGCGCTGTCTTTTTTACATACACCGAGATATTAACATTAGGTATAAATAAATATTAAATTAGATAAACAAAATATTATTTCTGAGTGCGACGGCCAACCATATGTTACACATGGATGTTACACACTGCGGATAAATTATTTTTACCGCAGTTAAATTATGTGTGTCAAGGCCTCTGATTGGATAAAATTAAGGGCCATACCACGGTAAGCAGAATACTCCCTCTCCCTCTCTCTCCCTCTCTCTCTTTTTCCCTCTCTCTCTATATCTCTCGTTCTCTCACTCTACCTCTCTCTCTCTCCCTCTAACTCTCTCACTCCCTCTCTACCTCTCTCGCTCCCTCTATCTCTTCCTCTCTGACTCTACCTCTCTCTCTCTCTCTCTCTCTCTCTCTCTCTCTCTCTCTCTCTCTCTCTCTCTCTCTCTCTCTCTCTCTGTCTCTCTCACTCCCTCTCTCCCTTTCTCCCCATCTCTGTCCTTCTTTCCCTCTCTCACGCAACCTCTCTATCTCCCTCTCTAACGATCTCTATCTCTCTCTCTCTCTCTCTCTCTCTCTCTCTCTCTCTCTCATTCTCTCGCATTCGACCTCTTTCCCTCCATCTCTCGCTCTTCTCCCTCTCTCTCGTTCTCCCTTTCTTTTTCTCGCAAGGAAGCGAACATACCCCTGGTCTCTATTTTGTTGGCTCGACCAGCGAAGTCTAGCGCAACGAAGCGAACATATCCGTCATCTCGATTTCGCTTGCCCGAGCAACGAAGTCCAGCGAAGTCCAGCAAAGTCCAGCGAAACGAAGCGAACATACCCTAGTCTCAATTTTGCTTGCTCGACCAGCGAAGTCCAGCGAAGTGGAGCGAAACGAAGCGAACATGCCCCCGCTCTGTATTTCGTGTGCTCGACCAGCGAAGTCCAGCAAAGTCCAGCGAAATGAAGCGAACATGCCCCCGCTCTGTATTTCGCTTGCTCGAGCAGCAAAGGCGAGCGAAACGAAGTGAAGATGCCGGGCTATGCATTTCGCTTGCTCGAGCAGCTAAGTCGAGCGAAACGAAGCGAAGATGCCTCGCTCTGTATTTCGTTTGCTCGAGCAGCGAAGGCGAGCGAAACGAAGCGAAGATGCCCGGCTATGCATTTCGCTTGCTCGAGCAGCTAAGGCGAGCGAAACGAAGCGAAGATGCCCCGCTCTCTATTTCGCTTGCTTGCGCAACGAAGGCGAGCAAAGCGAAGCGAAGCGAAGCGAAGCGATGCGAACATGCCCCCGCTCTGTATTTTGCTTGCTCGAGCAGCGAAGGGGAACGAAACGAAGCGAACATTTCACTTGGAAGAGCAACGCCTTCCTTTCAAGCTCGCTTTGATCAGACTCAAATGAAGCGCCGACTTTCATATTCCATTGATATCTATTTTATATCTAACCCCCTTGATATCTATTTAATATCTAACCCCCCTTGATATCTAATTTATATCGATCCGCCTCCCCCTGTATATCTCTTTTATATCAGGACATTAATGACATTAAAGTTGAGAACGCTCCTAATGGAGCATCACCCCGTAAACATCAAAACTAATTCTCTTTTTCGTCCGTATTCTCCATGGTGGTATGAATGCCTTTCTAGGCACGAGAAGCTGCTGCTCCAATCAACTCTTCAGCCTCACGTGAATCTATAAAATAAACCGAACAAATACTGGTGTAAAACACGAGTTGTCGCACGATCTACGTAATCTTAAGGTGGCGTGGCAAAAAATGTGAAAAAATGCGTCATCATGATTTTATGCAGCGTCAGTTAGAGTGCAAGCGATATCACGATCTTTTACACAACCCCTATATGCAAGTCATGCTATCTAATCGAGTAATAAAATATTATATTGTAGCTATAAAATGTTGGTGCACTACGACATTTACAAGTGCACTATGAATAGAAATACTAATAATCCAATATAAAGGTCTAGCGATATCTTGCAAATTTCGTGTAGTATATCTCTGCGCAGGTACAAGCAATGTCAGTATAGTAACCATAATCGGTCTCACCTTTAAACACAATTATTTCGCATGCCCCTGACAGGTGCGGCAGCTTTTCCAGAGTTTTACGAAGGAAAGCCACGTATTTCTGCACCTCCTGCAGTTTATCCCCCTCGGTGAAGCCAGTCAGCTCGGCATCAGTTACCATATCTCTCAGAGTCAGCATGTTTGCGGGCATGTCTGCGACGAAACGCAGCTCCTGGACAAAAAAGAAACCATCGCTATCTATGTGTCACGTTGGTAGATTGTGTCAATAGACGATGTACCAACGATGTACTAACGAAAAAACGTGTTTACAGGTTGGGCCCAGCTTTGAAGTACTACCTTTGGCTGTGATAAGCGGCCTGGCGTGTGTTCGGTACGTGACTCTATAGCACGAAATGATTCAAAGCCTATACGTAGCCGTTAACATAAACTGTTGACATATTTGGACAAGAAGCAGCACAACGGTCTGTAGTCTATGGCGTGTTGGTTTCAGAGGATTAATTTTCAAAGATATTACGAACGGAATGTTAAAGATTTACGACTAGATTCGCCTCAAATTAGTCTGGTTATGTTTCCCTAACGTTTGCTTTGCCAGGAAAATGGGTTTCAGTGGTACGTGCTTAATTATTCTCTCATTACTCTTACGTGCTCGTACATTCTTGGTTTATGAAAAAGAAAGGAGAGGTACAACTTGATTCACCTTTTCATTTCTTTTCAACCGCGTAGTCTTAACCAACGTATATAATTATAGTAATCACAGGTGAAATAATTGCAATGCTGTTGCACTGAGTAACCAAATACAAGTCGTCTGATGAGTGGAGAACAGATAGATCTAGCTTTCCTAGAAGCCGCTAATGTTGCTGCAGAGTTCTTATCTACCGCGTGTGTCATCGCTGTTGGCCGCCATCACTGCATGTTCTTTGAATTGAAGATTTCGCAATTACTGAGAAATTACTTTCAACAACCAAAGGCAAAAATAGGTTACAAATATTCAGCTTCAGTGAAACCGGCACATTGAAAAACAACGTTTATCTCATTATACGTTCAAATATAACAACCAGGTAAGAAAAAATTCTCTTCTGTCTCATTGCTTAAAAAAATAATGTGTTCAGGAGGGACGNTTGATATCTATTTTATATCTAACCTCCCCCCTTGATATCTATTTAATATCTAACCCTCCCTGGATATCTAATTTATATCGATCCGCCCCCCCCTTTATATCTCTTTTATATCACGACATTAATGACATTAAAGTTGGGAACGCTCCTAATGGAGCATCACCCCGTAAACATCAAAACTAATTCTCTCCTTCGTCCGTATTCTCCATGGTGGTATGAATGCCTTTCTAGGCACGAGAAGCTGCTGCTGCAATCAACTCTTCAGCCTCACGTGAATCTATAAAATAAACCGAACAAATACTGGTGTAAAACACGAGTTGTCGCACGATCTACGTAATCTTAAGGTGGCGTGGCGAAAAATGTGAAAAAATGCGTCATCATGATTTTATGCAGCGTCAGTTATCGCGCTTATCGCGTACAAGCGGTATAACGATCTTTGACACAACCCCTATATGCAAGTCATGCTATCTAATCGAGTAATAAAATAATATATTGTAGCTATAAAATATTGGTGCACTACGACATTTACAAGTGCACTATGAATAGAAACACTAATAATCCAATATAAAGGTCTAGCGATATATTGTAAATTTCGTGTAGTATATCTCTGCGCAGGTACATGCAATGTCTGTATAGTAACCATAATCGGTCTCACCTTTAAACACAATTATTTCGCATGCCTCCGACAGGTGCGGGCGCGTTTCCAGAGTTTTCCGAAGGAAAGCCACGTATTTCTGCACCTCCTGTAGTTTATCCCCCTCGGTGAAGCCAGTCAGCTCGGCATCAGTTACCATATCTCTCAGAGTCAGCATGTTTGCGGGCATGTCCGCGACGAAACTCAGCTCCTGGACGAAAAAGAAACCATCGCTATCTATGTGTCACGTTGGTAGATTGTGTCAATAAACGATGTACTAACGATGTACTAACGAAAAAACGTGTTTACAGGTTGGGCCCATCTTTGAAGTACTACCTTTGGCTGTGATAAGCGACCTGGCGCGTGTTCGGTACGTGACTCTATAGCACGAAATGATTCAAAGCCTACGTAGCCGTTAACAAAAACTGTTGACATAATACTATTTGGACAAGAGGCAGCACAACGGTCTGTAGTCTATGGCGTGTTGGTTTCAGAGGATTAATTTTCAAATATATAACGAACGGAATGTTAAGAATTTACGACTAGATTCGCACCAAATTAGTCTGTTTATGTTTTCCTAACGTTTGCTTTGCCAGGAAAGTGCGTTTCAGTGATACGTGCTTAATTATTCTCTCGTTACTCTAACGTGCTCGTACATTCTTGGT
>NW_014579978.1:11183-12817 GCF_000485595.1 Priapulus caudatus | reverse complement strand
ATTACGTACCAACAATACCTACACAAGTTGTGTGTATGTAGAGGGGGGTTCTTATTACAATAGCAGTGGAACTTTATACTATCGAAACATAGGAAATGGCAGCAAAGCCGCCAGCGCGAGCGCCGTTAAGCGCAAAACACATAAGGAGGGGTCTGGTCCTCCCCTAACCCGACCAGGCTGTGTGACTAACGTCAATATACACAACGTCACGTATTCTAACCCTAGCAATACCGTTTCTTGGAGCTAGTCCTCCCCCAGAAAATTTTCAAAAATTTATTCGCTCTAGGTGCGATTTCCCAGCACTTTTAAATAGTATTTTGTATAGACGTGAAATAATGGGTTTTGAGTAACTTTTTGCCACATAACTGATTTCTGGACCCGATTTTACGAGAAAATCAGTTTAAATCCTTAGATCTCAATTTAGGTTTCATTGATTTGTAAAAGTTTAAATTAAGGATACACTAATTTAGTGACTGTCACTTGGACCCGGTTTGAAACGGTTAATTTTATGGAAATAAATAAAAACTTTACACAATGCTAAATTAATTATTTCTCACTTTATTCTCACAATACTGCGGGAATGATACATAGGCCTATATACGTGTACTGGATAATAATGAGGATCGACGGAACTTTTCATTGTTGCTAATTTTGTTAATTTGTATTAATACTCTACACCGGTATTTGGAATTCGAAATAGGGTTAAAAATTGTATATATTTGAGCGGAACTCCTGATCCCGCGGGAGGGGGGGGGGTCGTCCGAACCCCCCGAACCCCTCTGACTACGCCCCTACATGTCTAGGCTGTATTTTGATAGCTAGATTTTGCCATTCTCCTTTGATCTTTCTTCTCTGACTGTGGCTAACATGAACACGCGCGCACACACACGTACACGAACACACACGCGCGCGCGCACTAGCTTTCTCGTACAAGATATTACGGGACACAGCTAGCATACCCCATGCACGACACCCACGGCTGTTATAGAACATATAAATGGCGGAATCGAACAACTGCAACATAGTCGTTGTAGGGTATATATTCTACAAGTCTTTTAGTATACTTACCGATTCGGTTGCTGCCATTTTGCTATTTTTATCTGCTCTGCTCTGCTCAAGCTCGTGGGTGCACAAGATGACGACCAACAAACTTTGTGTGAACTGCGCCGATGTTTGCGCTTTAATATAAGATTGCTGCATGCGTATAGGATGGCGGGGATTCCCCCATGGATGCGGTTATACGGGGAATAACCGCAGCGTATGTTTATTATACAGTGCACAATCATTGTTCAAATAATATTCGGCGCCAGGCCCGCGCCAAATTTTTGCAGTGTGTACACGCTATCCCGCTCCAATTTGGCCCCGTAAACGAAGGAGGGCCAAAAATAATACCCGAAATTTTGGGGAATCTCTAAGAGCTCCCAGGATACGTAGAAAGGGTCACCGAATTCTGGCAACTAAGGATATTTCCGGTGGTATAGTTTCTTTGCCGCTCTCATGGTGCACGTTAGAGAGGGGATGACAGTCACGGGGAGTGAGAGAGATAAATGAATACACAGATAGATAAACAGATATACAGACAGATAGACAGACAGACAGATAGACAGATAGACAGACAGACAGATAGACAGACG
>NW_014579978.1:1348-9175 GCF_000485595.1 Priapulus caudatus | reverse complement strand
GTCAATTCGTCAGGATTTCAATTTCTGCGCTAATATTTATTTTGTTATTTTTTTTTTATTAATTATGCCCAGATAAATAATAGTATGTAAATATTAGTATTTATGTAGTGTTTGAAAACCTAAACTACTGAATTTCCTGAAACATGTCTACATAATTTCCTGGGAACTGCATGGGAATTGGGATTTTATTTTACTGGGAACTGGGATATGGGGTGTTTTTTTGCTGGGAAAGTGGGAATGTACCCCCCCCCCCGTTCCCCCTCTACACACGTGTAAATCGCATGGTCCTGCACGTGCATAGAGTAAGATGACGTACGTCACCTGGCTAGTTATATATATATGACCACACCTTGGGAGCTCTTCAGTTTCCCATAGTTTCCAAACGCGCGCACAGTTACTATTCATGTATTAGACTACACTTCCGGACTCTTGCTCACGCGTAGCGTGAGCAACAATAAATCCGTGTGAAACTCATTTTGGACTTACGAAATTATTTATGATACCTTCGCTGTTATTCGTTACTACGCCGCATCAGACACAGAGATAAGACTGCCATCTCCTCCAAGCTCACCGCAAACACGAAACGGGAACAACGGGTTAAGAACAAATAATAACACAACGCAAGGTTCAGAACATTACTACCTATAAGATCACATCAACTATCTACACGAACTGAAACGTTTTACACATGTCGCATTGAATTAGTAAATGTAGAGGCATAGGTTAGGATCGACCGTTTAGCATATGGATTAGAAATAGTTAGGTTGGGGTACTAGCGGATAGGTTACAGACGTTAGGTTGACACTTGTACAGATGCTGGTCATCTGTGCATTTCGCGCGTAATAATTCGAATAAGAGAGAGAGTGGTGGTTGTGATTGGTTGGAGGAGAAAAGAGTTTGCCGGTGATTGGATGCGGGGTTGATACATAAAGGGCTGGCCCCATTACACACATTGTAACGCCACCAACACGTTATTTATAAAAACCTTATCTTCCTTTACAGAAACACGTGTACATATTTCCTACCTATTTCAGCTAGAATCATGGGAAACTATAAATGTGAATGATATGTGGAGAAGCCTACGCTTTCCTACACTTGCCCCGGGGTTCCAAAACGTTAGGAGCCACAAGTTGTGGCGAGTAACGGTTGCGGCATCACGTACGGAACGCAGTGATGGTGCAACGCTGTCGCAGTAGGACGGGGCGTCGGAGTGGTGGATGTGTGCCGGGAAACGCGCACAGGGGTATAGGTGCTGTGCCCGCGAAACGTCCGAGAAGCCGGTAGTGGTATACGCTATACGCTATACACTGAACGTGATACGGTAACGTAGATAAGACAGTAGACGAAGGTGTACGCGACGGTACGATACGGTACAATACGGTTACAGTTACGACGTTAGGGACGCTATAAGTGCGACAGCATTTGTTGGGTTTTGTATTTTATGGTTTTTTTTTTCTCTCTATGTCAGCACTACATTTATGTGCTGCGATACCGCCAAGAAGTCATTATAGAAAGTGCGGCAATACACGCAATACGTCGACACATCAATACGGCAATACATCAATACATTAATACATCAATACGTTAATACGTTAATACATCAATACGTCAATCCACTTGCTGGGCGGGGCTGGGGCGCCGGTGTGCCAGTCCTCCTCTTCTATTGGCCAGTAGTCTGGCTGGGGGCCTCGTCGTTGTCGTGGTCGTCGGTCGCGTCGAACTTCAGGAGCGACTGTGCCCTCATGAGCTCCAGGGGCATGCGGCGTCGTGCGGGATGCCAGCTGAAGCGGCGGTCGGGGTCGTGGTCGTGCGCCAGGCCGTAGGGGTAGTGGTCGTAGCGGCAGCCGGCGGCCAGGCGATGGGGGCCTGCTGGCGGAGCCGCTAGACGTAAAGGCGTCGGGGTCCTGCGATGTGGCGGCAGCGGTGGTCGGGTGCGGCGGCGGCGGTTGGGGATCCGCAGTTGCACGCAGCGCTGCGTTGGCGGCTGCCATCGTTCTAGGTATATAGGCTTGCTACGAGGTAGACATGTAGGTTACAGGCGCGATAAGACCGTAGGCGTGCTTCGTTAAACAACGCCATTAGGCGCGCTATGTGCGAGTTATATATTGCGCACGTGGAACACGGAGAAACCGAGCCGTACTAAAGGCTCCGGGACTACGAATGTGTGATGCGTTCTATTACTATGGTATGCTCGTACTGACAATATCAATGGTAGTGGCGAAGGGTCTTGCACTGCCATAGTGCGTACCATGCGCTGTTACTGAGCGAGCGTCGAAGAGGCGCGGAGACAGGCTGAATTGCACGAGTGATGCGAGCTTTTGCGGTGTGGGGACGGCTTGCGATCGCGCATATATCTGCATGCGAAGGTGGCGCGAGAGTAGTGGTTGGAGGCGCGAGTTGGCGGATGTTGGCGCTAGGGGCGGAGCCGTCATTCGAAGGATGCAACAGTATGCCTTGTGCTGATAGAGTTACTACCGGCACGTGTTGCGACAAATCGGGCGTGCACGGAGACGCCGTAGTGGTGCGCTCCCTGAGCATGACGTTCGCGTGCACTGGGTCGTCGAGCAGTGTCTGAGCGGTGTGCCCGGTCTCGGTATCCGTGGACGTTTTAGTAGATACACAGCCTCTAGAAGCCGTAGTATGCACTTTGTAGGTGGTTGTTTCCTGGCTGGGCACCTCTGGCTGGATTTCTTGATCAGGAAATCGTCGCCGGTGGGTGCGGCAGGTGATGTTTCGCGGAAACGTGCCAGCGGAATGAGATCAGTAGCTCTGAAATCACTGTCAGACGCTGATTGGCGCTGTGGAGGGTCGTCGCTGTCAGACTCTGATTGCGAATTGCTCGAGTGTGTGGATGCACGTGCTGCATCTGGATGCGCGAGCGTAGCTTGCCGACGTGGCTGTTGCCTCGTGGGAGCGGCGCGGGGCTGCGCAGGTGCCTTCTCTGGTACTGGGCGGGGTTTATCCCAGCGAGCAGAGGGATGCGCTGCCCGGAGGTTATCGATGTGCGCTGTGATGTGACGCATGCTTGACTCGTGTTGAATGAGACACTTCTTCGGGGACAGCATTTTGATTATAGTGTAAAAAGGTTTCCAGGGCGATGCGAGCTTGCGTGTGGTGTCTGGTTGAAGTACGGGGTCGTGGTTGTAGACCGGATCTCCGGCTTTGAAACACTGTTTGTGCGCGCGGCGATCATAGAGGCGTTTATTTTGTGCACGTGCAATATCATGGGTTGCGTCGCGAATGTGGACGTATGCCTGATGCCGGAAACGTTCGACAGTTTGCTGAATGGAGTTGTTGTCATACGTCTTCCTTCGGGGTAGGAGCAAGTTATCAAGCGGAAGCGTTGGCTGTCTGCCATACAGCAGATAGAAGGGGGAGTGTTGCAATGTGCCGTGAATGCTTACGCGGTACGCTGAAAGCAGAGGTGGGAGGAACAAGACCCAATTAGTCTGGTGTCGGTTAAGGCCGCTGGCGATCATCGAGTTTAACATGCGATGGAAGCGTTCCCAAGCCGCGTTAGATTCGAGGTGGTAGGGGGCGCAGCGGACTGCCGTTATGCCGAAGTGGCGGGTGAGGGCATCCATAACATGGTTGCAAAATTCGGTGCCGTTATCGGAAAGTAGGATCTTCGAGCAGGAATGTCGAGGGATGATTTCGTTGACCAAGCGGTCAGCGACGGTTTGCGCGGACTTGTCCCGTACCGGAAAACACTTTGGCCAACTTGTAGAAGTACAATGAAAATGAATGATGAAGCGATGGCCTCTGGGTGTCAGCGGAAATTGGCAGGTGTCGACTGCCACCCCCTGGAATGGCGAATCTGGGAAGGGCGCAGCTCCCAGTGGAGACGGTATGCGTTGGAGCTTGGCAGAGTTGCATGCAACACAACTACAGATAAACGTATAAATGGTGGCATACATTCCTGGCCAGTAGAAGCGGCTGCGAATGAGTGCATACGTCTTGGGGAAACCGAGATGTGCGACTTGATGATGAGCCGCGGTAATGAGGTGTTGATATTTGCGTGGGATGACGAGTTGCATACTGGGGTCTTTATGCCGTGTGGGTTTAGCTGCATAATAGATAAAGTCATCGTCATTGATCAAGTAGCGTGCGACGGACTTTAGATCCTTCAGTGCTGGAGCGGAAGCGGTGAGAACGTCGCGAATCTTACACAAGTGTGCGTCCTGATACTGTTCTGCGCGAATGGCGTCTAGCGATATGGTATCAATGGTGGGGCCTGATGCGGTTACCTCGCATGTGGTTTGTGCGGGCGGCGGGGTTGGTGAGACGTGGGTTGTGGGCGGCGCATGATCGTCGGCGGGAGGGTGGTCGTCGGTGGTGTGTTGTGGTGATGCAGGAGACATGTTCTCTGGGGTGTCGGCACGTACATCGATCTGGGTTAGGTGGTGATTCTGCGGATCGGGTGTGTCGGCAGGGCTGACGTAATCGTGTCCGGCAGGGATTTTGGACAATTGATCGGCGTGAACGTTTCTGGCCCCTTTGAGGTATAGTATCTTCGGCTGATACTCGCTGAGAATCGTGGCCCACCGTAACAAGCGTGGATTCTTTAATGTGGGCGACGTGAGAAAATACTCGAGTGGCCTATGTTCTGTGTAGATGGTGAAGGAAGCGCCAGCAAGATAGTGGTGAAGGGTGCCCAGTGCATAGATTATGGCGAATGCCTCGCGTTGTGTGACGCCCCATCGTACCTGCGATGGGGTGAGTTGATGAGAAATGTATTGTATGACGACCTCGTGACCGTCATCATCGTCCTGAGCTAGAACGGCTTCAACTGCGAAGTCACTGGCATCGGTATACAACTTGTATGGTTTGTCGGTGTCGGAATATGCGAGAATGGGCGCTGTTGAAAGGCGGTCTCAGCGTCGTCAGTCCATTTGAAGTGTGCATTCTTATTGGTTAGGGTGGTCAACGGCATGGCAATGTTTGCAAACGATTTGATGTGCGCGTGATAGTAATTAGCCATGCCTAGAAACAATCTGACTTGTCGGACGTTTGCCGGCGGTTTGAGCTGTTGGATTGCCGTAACCTTGGCTGCGTCTGGTGTAATTCCGTGCGGGGAGATGATGTGTCCCAGATATTTGACGGACTGCTTCAAGAAAACGCATTTAGCAGGGTTGAGTTTGAGACCCGCTTGACGTAACCGGTGGAAGACCTGTTGTATGTCGGCAAGGTGCTGCTGCAGATTCGGCGAATGAATGATCATGTTGTCAATGTAGGGGATAGCACACTTGTTCTGAAGGTCAGAGAGAACCATGTTCAAAAGTCTCTGAAAACGCTAGGGGCGTTGGCGAGCCCAAACGGAAGGACAATGTGGAATATGACTGGTCGTATGTAACTATGTAGGGCTTATCGACATCCTCGGGGGCCATCGGTATCTGGAAGTACCCGGATTTAAGATCTAGGGTCGAGTAGAAGTGCGATTTGCCTAATGAAGCTAGAATGTCGTCGATACGAGGGAGGGGTAGACATCCTTTTTGGTTATGGCGTTCAAGCGGCGGTAGTCAATGACCATTCTGCCGAGAGGGTCGTCTCGTTTCGGGACGATAAAGGCAGGGCTTCCCCACTGGCTTTACGATGGCGTGATAATGCCGGCGTCTAATAGCCGCTTGATGTGAGTATCCATTGCGTGGCGATAATTGAATGGAGTTCGATAAGGTTTCTGTTGTATCGGTGGATGGGATGCCGTGTCAATGTGCATTTTAACAAGGTGCGTACGCCCAAGCTCGGCATCATTGAGCGTGAACCAATCCATCGTTTGCTTCAATGAGATCCTGAATGGATTTGCGATGCTGGCCCGTTAGGTGAGTAAGATCGACGGGTAACTTCCGGTGGTTGTGCGCTGCGACGTGGTTGACGTGGGTTGTGGGCGAGCGGTGGGTATGCGACTTGGCTGGGGTCACAGCCTTAGCGGCGGGCGGCTTGTGCTGGATACGTGCAAGGGGCGAAGAGTCGGCGACTAGGGGGTAACCTCGCATGCTATGGCCAATGCAGAGCCACGCGGCAAAATGATAGACGCCGACGTGTTATTAAAAAAGGGCACGTGGACATAGGGGGAGGAGGTGGGCGTAGTAACGGTATCGACCGTATAAATATTGTGGTGGGCTGGCCGAAGCCCATTCGCACCAGTGAGTAGTACGGACGCGTGAGCGGGAGGGGTATGCTGATCGAAACGGCCATAACAACGTTTGACTGTATTGGGCTGTAGCGTGCAGGGGTGGAGCAGCCAGACGGTATAAATAGAAGTCAGCAGCATTGCTTAGCTTAAGACGAACGGTGACGTTAGCTATGGTAAGCGTGGCGCGGCCACAATCGAGGTGAACATTGTGCGCTTGCATGAAATCAAAACCTAAGATGACATCACGCAAGACGCCTCGTACTATGAAGAATGGGTGTGTAACTATAGGGTCGGTAATATGTATGGGTAGGGTGGCGCGTCCCAGGACGAATAAGTGGTCTCCCGATGCCGACTTCAAAACGTGTGTGGTTCTCACTAAAGCAATGCGCATAGCGGGACTTGAACTTCAACCAAAACGTTTTGCTGATGAGTGAGGTCATCGCGCCCGTATCAATAAGTGCGTCCGCGGGTGCTGCTCCTATATGAGAGGGGCAGAGTGGTGCAAGATAACTGGAATCGTTAGTATGTAGCGCACGCACGCGCGGGTGAGACAAAGTGAACTGGGCCGGTCTCCTCCTCGTCTCATATTGAAAAGAGGCTGGGCGTTTCCCTGAGTACGTTGAACGGTGCGATCGTGGCGTGCACGGCACTCACGCCAATAGTGGCCGGGCTTCTCACAAAAATGGCAAATGGCGGTGCCATCCAGGGTCCAGGCGAGAGGTGGGGTAGCACCGCGGTAATTGAGGAAACGAGGCGGCCGCATCGTTTGTGAGCCGACCGACGCAGATGGTGCATAAGGCGGGCGGGTAGCATATGAGCGTGCGGTAGCAGTGGGGCGTTCGGAGACATACTGGCGAGGCGAAAAACGGGGCTGTTGATACTGCGGGGCGGCGGAAGCTGCGGCGCTTCCCGGGGTTGCGCCGCCTTCTTTGTGAACTGGACGACAATGTTGCGAAGCTCGCGCAGTTGTTGCTCCATTGTTGTAGCAACTGGAACGTTTGAAAAATCCAGTGGGTCCGGTACCGTGTGCGAGTGCATGCGCACTTCAACATCCAAGGCGGCCTCTAGCGAGGCAAGTTGCACTGCCTGTGTGTAGGTGGGCAGCCTCTTCCGCACGAGAAGACGCTTTAAGGAGTGTGACGTAATGCCGTCGAGAAACTGATCGATGAGTCGCGCTTGAAGCGACGTGTCGGATTCAGCAAGGTCGCCAAAAGCGGTGCGCGCATGATGTTCGAGTCGTTTGGAATATGCCCGTATGGACTCATGCGAGCATTGCTTAGCGCACTTAAATTCCTGCAAGGCGATGGGCGCACTTGCCGTATTGGTGTAGCGCTCTTTCAAAATGGCGGCCAATCTCTGCCATCCCAGCGTGGGTGTGGCACTCAAGGCCTTTGCTGCGAAATTGACTGGCTCGCCTACCAGTAAGCGCAATGCTAACCTGGCCTGTCTGTCGTCGTCATTCTCATCAACGATCACGAGTAAGCAATCGAGATTCAAAAGTCATTGTTCAAAGGTAACTGGTGAATCGTCACGCCCATCATACGCGAGAAAGCCACTCACTAAGAGTAAGCTCTGGACTTCTTTAACGAATGCGCTGAGCTGCTGCTGGGGAAAGGTAATGTGGTCGTCTGTATCGTCGAGAGACGTGTCGGCCGTAAAAGGACGGGTGTCCAATAGGTGGGTAGGTCCCGTCG
>NW_014579978.1:0-1165 GCF_000485595.1 Priapulus caudatus | reverse complement strand
AGGGGGGATACGGAGCGTAAGGGGGGCTGCTTGGCTGCTAGGCGTCAAGGCGTGCTGTGCAGCGCATGCCCAGAGAGTGAGGAGGGGGGGGTTTGGGCAGCGTGTGTATGCGAGTGAGTAGGCGTCAGTGCGCAGGCGTGTGTATTGATCGGCTATGAGAGAATAGGGAGGGAACGTGAGGCTGAAGTCGACGTCACGGCGCATGTGTAGTGCGCAGGCGCAGATGCAATTCACCGCCGCGCTGTACTGATTATGCTTGCTGTTTATTGATCGCGTAACGCGTTAGCTGGCGTGACGCGAAACTACGTAATGCTGGCAGCGATGTGATGCGCGCAGACTGTGAGGGGGGAATAGATCGTGCGTGACGTAGACAGTGGGGCTTGGTTTTCAGGGCGTTGGCTCGTCAGGAAAAAACGGCGAATTGATCACGCGAATAAGGGGCGAACAATGTAAGTGACGCATGAGAGGAAGGACTAGGGCGGTGTAGGCGTGGGAAAAAGGTGAGGCGAACAAAACAGCTGGCGGCAATTTATAGCGCGCACCGACGAATTTAGACAACGAAAACGCGTAAAAGGCGTGTAAACGCAGGTAATTGAGCTATTAAGAAGGAATAGTCTGAGCATACCTTAGCCTAAAACAAATAAAACGTCGCACTTACGTGATCATCTCGGATACGATAGTCTCTGTAGTTGACTCGGTGTGACTCGGTACAGACAGGTTGCCGTCACGTTGATCGCGGTAAAACACGTGCTTAGAGAGAAAACGTATATTAGGGAAGATACTAGAGATATTACGAGTTCGCTATCGAATCGACGTAACCGTGACCCAACTAAACCGCTGGTCACGGCTCCAATCTAAGGAAGCTCCGCACTTCTCCCTTTCCAAGTTCTCGGTCTAGTATGTGTGAGGTAGTCACCTTAAGGGTAGCGTCGGGTCACGTCGATAGATAACACGAACACAGTATTATAAAAGCTACTCTTCGTGCGTCTATTACATCACAGAATATTCGTTACAGGTGGCTTGCACTTTTACAGCCTAAACAAACAACTCTACGATACTACACAGCAGGGGCGTAGCTACGGGGGCCTGGGGGGCACGTGCCCCCCACAAATTTTCTGTGCCCCCCAGGTGCCCCCCACTGAAAATTCATGCTTGATAAAAAAAA
>NW_014579977.1:21603-22665 GCF_000485595.1 Priapulus caudatus | reverse complement strand
GAGAGAGAGAGAGAGAAAGAAGAGAGATAGGGGAGCACTGCTAGATATTACGCAGGTTCCATAGTTGTGAACGAAAGAGCAAATCGCACGCACACGTACACACACGCGCACACGCACGTACTCACGCGCGCACACGCACGTACTCACGCGCGCACACGCACGTACTCACGCGCGCACACGCACGTACTCACACGCGCACACGCACGTACACACACGCGCACACGCACGTACACACACGCGCACACGCACGTACACACACGCGCACACGCACGTGAATCCGCACACAATTCTACCTGCATACGCGAAAGAACGATATTTAAACAAATGTGTTTAAAAATATATAATAAAGAGCGTATTTCCGATCATGCAACTGACGTGGATGTGTGCGTGCGTGCGTGCGTGCGTGTGTGTCTGCGTGCATGTGCGTGCGTGCGTGTGCGCATGTGTGTGCGTGCGTGTGTGCATGTGCGTGCGTGCGTGTGTGCGTGCGTGCGTGTGTGCGTACGTGCGTGCGTGCGTGTGTGCATGTGCGTGCGCGCGCGCGCGTGTGTGTGGGTGTGTATGTGTGTGTGTGTGTGTGTGCGTGCCTGCGTGTGTGTACGTTTGTGTGTGCGTGTGTGTGCGTATGTGTGCGTGCGTGCGTGCGTGCGAGCGTGTGTGTGTGCGTGCGTGCGTGCGCGCGCGCGTATGTGTCACTTACGAGCCGGATGTATACTATATGTTAGTTACTGTCATGGCCTCGGGTTAAACTGCTCAGCTGGTGTGCGGCGGAAAATCTCAACTCTCACCTAAATTCTCTATACCTGTAGTTACAAGTCTAGACTGTCTCCGTGCGTCGTTCGTGCTCACCTATGATTAGCCTTTTAATCAGTTATGGGTTTTCGTAGAGACGGAGGAATCAGGAATCAGCAATTAGGAATCAGACTATAACTTTCCACTAGTTTTCCGTAGTTTATTTAATATATTTGGTTGTTTATGTTCTTTCTCTCTCTCTCTCTCTCTCTCTCTCTCTCTCTCTCTCTCTCACTCTCTCTGGCTGTTTCTATATATATATTTATCCTT
>NW_014579977.1:16410-20767 GCF_000485595.1 Priapulus caudatus | reverse complement strand
TAAAGCTGTGTGTGTGTGTGTGTGAGAGGGAGAGAGAGAGAGAGAGGGCGTTTACAAGCTGGGACGCGTGTTTGTGAGAGTCACCACCGGATTTTACCTGTTGATCGCGCTGTTCTCTCATTCACTCGCTCCGCAGTCAGCGTACGCTTAAGACCTTCAGCCGGTTCTCTCTTACTCACTCACTCACTCACTCAAGCTCTTTCGCTCGCGGCGGGACAACCTTGACTCACTCGGCGGGCTTGAACTGGTAGTCACAAGTTAGAAGTGAGTGTGCGAGAGTGTGTGTATCAGCTGAGGGTGCGTGGGAGGAGGAGGTTAAACCCAGGACTACACCGTCTGAGAACGTTTAATGCTGTGCTACGGAAGCGGTGAAATACCGGTACGCTCGTGTCACCTTAGAGAAAGAAAGAGAGGATAACAAGAGGAATATTACACAGACAGCGAACTTCAACGCTCACCGTCTGTGGTTATACAGTGAAATACGAAGTGACTATATAACGTACATACAGAAAGAAGAAGGGGAAGTTCTTCGCACAGAGAGCGGAAGCACAGAACAGCGATATACTAGAGAAGGAATCCAAGAAGACATTCTACAGCCAATACACCGTGAATGAAGACACGTATGCATATAGAACAGTAGTTAGAATTTACGAAATTATAAGAGAGGGAAGACACCACGTTCCGGAAAGAAGGAACTTCGAACAGAGCAAGCTACATCACATAAGAAAGAAAGGATACCACAGTACAGGAAACAAGGAACAACAGAAGAAACTGCATCACAGAAGAAAGAAGGTACTACTAGCAACGAGTTCATTCAGACTACATCACAGGAGGACACAAGGTACCTCGCTGAGAAGAATCTACACACACATTACAGGAGTCGCTGTAAAACGAGAAAGAGAACACTACGCTACACACCGTACATCCCTCACACCGGCGACCATGGACAAAAACAATCACCACACAACAACGCCGACGACGACGGAGGAGTTCATAAATGTCACAGATGCCGACGGAGACTTCTCGTGCGATGACAGCATGGGCAGTGTAGAAGACGACGAACAGTTAGCGGAGCGGGCGCGGCAGCTCGGGGAAGCCATCGAACCTTACATCAAGTTCACGAAGCTCGCCCGCCGCATGTCGAAGAAGATGAAGGACATGAGTGAGGAAGAACAGCAGGTATATATATACCTGTTATAATTACCGTGTTATTTAATTAATTAATTAATTAGTTAAGTCGAAGAAGATGAAGGACTTGAGCGAGGAAGAGAAGCAGGTATATTACCTGTTATAATTACCGTGTTATTTAATTAATTAATTAATTTAATTTATATAACGGGAAATAAATAAGGGGGTTTGATAGCTATTGTAGCATAATCAAAAAACTTAATGTTATTATGTTTAATTTTAATGAAAAATTAGGAATTGGTATGTGACTGTATTGTTCTTTACTGTGGGAAAGAAGCGAAAAAGAGAGGTGGCGGTAATTTTACAGTGTATTTTTTATCTTATAATTCATCTGAGTATTTATTATTAAGGTAAATAGTCATTTATGTTAAGAAAGCTTGAAGTTTAGGTGGTTTCAAATGACAGGCAAGGCAGCAAGTCGGTTATAAAGTCATAACCAGGTAATGTGATGATCTCAATTAGGATGTAAATATGTCACTGGATCCTGTATTGATGTTGGTTCTAAGTTTAGGTATTGGTATTCGTTAATATAGTAATGGCTCGCGAGGAATTAGTTTTAACGCAAAGTTGTTTGTCTAGTAGGAGAAAAAGACTAACTATATATATTCTGTATACTTGCATTCGTTAGTTATAATTTAATTTGACCTGAGATGGAAAACGGCGATCCTGCAATCGTCTTTTAGACTTCATAAATTATCGCGCTTAGGAGAAGGTTACGTTCTTATTATTTGAGGCCTATTTTGGCCAACAGTACATTGCTACTATTAATAATCTAGTTAATTAGTAAGTAGGCTGGGTAGTTTAAGATCTTTGTTATTATAGCACCACCAAGTGTTCAGTCGTGGTTTGGTTAAAGTGATACTTAGATAAAACGATATAACATAACTTACCCGCATGTACATGTAAGATATATAAATAAATATATAAATATATAAATATACTAATATAAAATAAATAAATAAATATACTAGCTGATTAGTATATATATAGAGATATATATAATATATATATAATATAATATATATAGTATAGAGGATATGAGGCTATATATATTAATATAACAATCTTGAACAGAAAATTGAATTTCCACGGACGCAACGCTCGGGCAGTTGGTGAACTTCGCGTTAACTAAAACTACCAACTCATCTAATCCAAACCAAGCTAACTAACTAGCTTAATAGACCCGCAGCCAGCGGCTCCCGCTCATCCCACACACACACACACACACAGTTTAACATCAGCCTTCTCTCTTTCTCTCCCCATCGCAGGTTCTTCGTCTGAAGGTGAACAGTCGCGAGCGTAAGCGCATGCACGACCTCAACTCTGCGCTGGACGGACTACGGGAGGTGATGCCGTACGCTAACGGTCCGTCCGTACGGAAGATGTCCAAGATAGCGACGCTACTGCTAGCTCGCAACTACATCGTCATGTTGTCCAGCTCGCTGGACGAGATGAAGAAACTTGTTAGCGACATCTATCAGCACCGGCCGAGGTCGGCTGCGAGGCACGTGATCGCCGCGCCCATCCCCGCGTCGCCGCCGACGGCGCAGCTGCCCGTGATGGCGACGCCAGCGCCGCCGCCGCTGCCGACGTTTTCGAGTATCGCTGTGCGACAGCCGCTAGAGAGATTGAGTCCGCCGGCACCGCCGCCGCCGCTGCCGACGAAGGAGGGGTTTTACGGGAGGCTGCCGGGGATGCACGCGAGCGCGCACGGGTTACACGCGAGCGTGCACGCTGGTGGGGGTGGCGGGTTGGCGGGGTTGCCGCGCTGGTCGCTGCCGTGCTCGTGCGCGCAGTGCTACGGCGGCGGGGTCTCACCGTACTTGACGCACGGGCTGCCTCGTTTTCACCCGCAGACGACGGCGCAGTCACTGCAGATGCAGAAGTGAGCCTGGGCGGCGGCGGCGAGGACGACGATGATGACGATAGCGGAGTAGGAAGTGCGGTTAGAATTAAATAACTGACGAGCGTAGATGCGGTAGTTTATGACTCCTAGATATCCTCTAGAATGCCGTACGGTTACGGTACCTGTGTTACGATTATTGTGTTCGTTCTAGAATTCAATACATTCCATTCGCTGTGGAGTTACAGAAGATGATATATAACAATATATATATATATTATATATATATAATTGGCCAGTATTTACCGATTGTTTCATGTGCTTCAATGAACAATAATGTTTTTTTGCATTATTTCCCTCTAAAACGTTCCACCACAATACTATAACCCCGGATATACCGTTTGCCAAGTTGCGAATTTGCCCGTGTGATGACAATGCTTATACTATTTTCATCCACTTCTATCCATCTGCCGTCTCGATCGCAATCCCACATGAATTCCCTTTAAAGCCAAAATTCGTATCTTTTATCTCCCAGCCGCGAATATATCACAATCTCAGTTTACAAAAAAAAACCGCCAAGACAAGAGTGTTGGAAGGGTGTGCTAACTGACGGTTATTATTGCGTGAAAATAAACGTGTGCATGATAACACACGCTAGAAAATATGTTAGTGTCGACTTTACTTACACAGGCAGACTATGATAGAATCAGACACCCCTCACCCATATACCGTGAACGTATTCTATAACATTGTAGAAATATTTTCGGTGATCTTTCCGTAAATGGACGCGTAAACGAAGTACTTAGACCGTAAAATACTCTGGCAGTTAATGTTTTGCACCCCCAGTGCCACCAAAGAGAGTCGGTTTTGGCGTATAAGTCTAGGGAGTGACCAGTGAATGAGTCCTCAACATCCTAACCGTACACCTATAGTGTTAGTTTGACCGTAGTTTGAGTGCGGCCGAGTGCAGACGCTAATGCATTGTAACCCGCACACGCGCGAGAGAGATAGTCATAGTTGTGCCTCACTGATGACCGTATATAGAAAGTAAATGACGTAATAATTTATATATAGAATCGCAGTAGAATTAAAATCTGCCGTAGACAGTATGTATAAGGTATATACGGCAGAGCAATCTTGCTCAATTTTTCTCACGAAGGTCGCATGTATTTTGTATACGTTGTGGTTTATGCTGCGTCTGTCGTTGCTTGCTTGTGTGTGTGTGTGTGTGTGTGTGTGTGTGTGTGTGTGTGTGTGTGTGTGTGTGTGTGTGTGTGTGTGTGTGTGTGTGTGTGTGTGTGTGTGTGTGTGTGTGTGTGTGTGTGT
>NW_014579977.1:8282-16400 GCF_000485595.1 Priapulus caudatus | reverse complement strand
TTTTTGCTTGTGTGTGTGTGGTGTGCGTGTGTGTGTGTGTGTGTGTGTGTGTGTTTGTGTGTGTGTGTGTGTGTGTGTGTGTGTGTGTGTGTGTGTGTACATACTGTAAGTATATTATTATTACAATATAACCAGTGCTGCGATGGAATTTTGTATGCAAACAACCGCTATAGGTTCATGGCTTCTTTTTTGTCGTTGACTTCTCTCCTCCACGCACACACGCGCACAAACACATACACACGCGCGCGCACGCGTGCATGCGAACGCACACATGTATATGCACAGAAACACTCATACGCGCACGCACACACACATAGGTACACGCGCACACAACGCGCAATTTTATTATTTAAAATGAAGGAAATAATGGTGATATTAAATAACATCTAAACGTTACAGGAACAACAGTAGCAATTAAACTCTGCCTCGTGTTTGCGACTGAAAGGCGTTTATATATTAAAAGATTCAACCTAGCATTATCCTCTTCGAATCTATCCATCCCATGATTTCATCGATACCCACTATTTATTATTATATTTCCATATTTATATTCTAGTTAAAACGCCAATTAATTTACATGTTAGATGAAATTGATCAGACGCAATCAACCCGAAATATATTCCCGCGATGTGTTACTCAGTAGGAAATTATTCTAGGATAGTTAAATATTCATGAGACTCTAGCCATTGGCTCTTTTTTAAATGAAATATATTCCCAAGCTGTTACACAATAGGAATTTATTCATGGATGGTTAAAAATATTGAACCTCTGGCCGGCGGTCTGTTTTTTAAATCAAAATTCAGATTTCAGCATAATGCGCGCATAGAAGTCTTCCGCGATCAACGAAAGATTGGGAGAGCATTACACTGCAGCTTTGACATCAAAGATACTTCCAGTTTCCAGTTAATTCACTATCGGACGAAGTTACAACAATCCTACCAGAATTGAGAAGCAACAATCACTATATATATATATGCTTTTATTCACTCCTGTTCCTATATATAAAAAATAAAATTAATCACCGGCAAAATAGTTACCACTATTCCAGGTCATGACAAACTATCTAATTTTATATTGACACCATTTACAACATTTTAATCGGGGACAAGGTCTCTGTACGCGTGCGTGCACACATCGGGGGGCATGTCAATGTAGATACATTTGAGAAAATTGCCAAAGTTACTGTGTATCTCACAGACCGTGAAACTGAGCACATAAATAAATTATTTACAGGGACGCAACTGCTATTGGCCGTTGCGCGTAAAGTTGGCAAAGCTCCGTATGCCACACAAACTAGAATCGTGGGTTGCATGATGCAGTAAAACGTTTCTTTGTCAATTTTTACGGCTACAAACCGCGAACGTTCACTCGGTATGACGCACTATGCAGTGTGCTGACCGCGAACAAAGCGCGAACCAATCACAGAGCAGGCTGCACCACATAAATCGTTTGGCAGCTGCTTGCGGCTACATGTAAAAGCAGACGTGGAGCGGATTCCCTGTACGAAACGTATTCGTCGTGGCGAAGTATATTTTGTAATACGCGAGCATCCAGGCAACATAATCAACTGAAGAATTGCTATAATAATGGCTTTTTATTCGACCCATCTCGTTGCTATTTTTATCATCCGTAATATCGCCACAATATCAGTGCCTACGGTTCTCATCTATTCAGGTCTATTCACGCATACGTTGTAATCACTATCATCGTCTTCATGCCACAATAAATAATAGTAAAGACGGCAAAAAACAACGACAACAACAATAAACGCAGAATACTTACATACATAATAACTGAATGATTTATAGCGTCAGGAACCAAGTGCCGTAGTACGAGCAAAACAAAACCGTTCCGTTTCGCCTTTTATAGTAATTCAAAATGCCTGCGAAGTGTGCATGTTGTCAACAGAGAGCAATATTAAAGAGGCCAAAAACGGTAAGTTTTGCCACTTATATTTACACCTCGAAGTTAGATTGGTAAACAGAGTGTATAGGAGTTGGTAAGTAATGTAATTTGCGACGTAAGGAAGAGATCTACTATATATTTACCCAGATCGACAGCACTTCGTGTACAGCATACACAGCCATAGTGCTGGGACCATGTATGATGTACTGAGGAGTGAGTCTGTAGACTGTAGCTCTGCCAGTGTTCTGTGTTGTACGATTATCCTACTCGTGTAGATAAGTGATGTTGCTCCTGTTGCTGTACACCTCGCCTGTGATACCACCTTAACCCTATGCTGTTTTAATGCATTGCTAATTTGTTATGGCAGATAGCATGTGCGTATGGTACCACTAGATACAATAATGTAACCCAAACCCAAGAGGATAGGGTTACAAAGCCTCCCTATCCTTTTGTGCGGAGGAATGCCTGAGTGAATCACTCGGGCCGGTTTGCTGGTGCGTTTTCAGAGACTAGAACTTCCAAACTGGGTTTATTCTCAACACGAACCTTTCTCCGCTATCTGGGAATTTACTATGTATCGCAATACTCTGTATTAAACTAATATAACCTGTTACAAAAATTCGAAGTGACGAGCGGCGAATATACTGAGCGCCATTTCTGTTGACCTGTGACGTACTTCGGTTTGAAGAGCGGATTCACCGACCAATCGGAGGGCGCTGCGTTTGCCGATCGCTATGCGCATTGGGAAATGCGTACGTCACAGGTCAACAGAAATGGCGCTCAGTATATTCGCCGCTCGTCACTTCGAATTTTTGTAACAGGTTATATTAGTTTAATACAGAGTATTGCGATACATAGTAAGTTCCCAGATAGCGGAGAAAGGTTCGTGTTGAGAATAAACCCAGTTTGGAAGTTCTAGTCTCTGAAAACGCACCAGCAAACCGGCCCGAGTGATTCACTCGGGCATTCCTCCGCACAAAAGGATAGGGAGGCTTTGTAACCCTATCCTCTTGGGTTTGGGTTACATTATTGTATCTAGGTAGTAACTAGTATGGCTGAGAGGGTCTATTTCCCCTCCGGGTACTATCGGAGGTAGACCGAATAATTCTGTCCCATATAACCTTTTTTATATTTTGGTGAGGGTTATTGGGACAGAACGGGGTGCATTGAAATTTCGTGAGATCGCATGAAAAATGCATGCGCTGCTAATGCGGCCCGTACGCCTCTATTGGCGCGGAAAAAAAACCTACCGTTTCCTTCTACATGACTTTACCTTGCTACTGATATGTGTATACATTCACTTCAATCGTTTTTCATTTCTTAAAAGATTGTTTTTCAAAAACCCCGCTTCATTTAACTTTAGTAAGTTACGTTTGCCATTTACAAACAATCAGACCAATCAGAGCGAGTCTATCACGCCTCCTGCAGCGCCACAGATACAAGCGAGAACCAGGGGCTATTGTAAGACTCGCTCTGATTGGTCAGATTGTTTGTAAATGGCGAACGTAATTTACTAAAGTTAAATGAAGCGGGGTTTCTGAGAAACAATCTTTTAAGAAGTGAATAACGATTGAAATGAATGTATACACATATCAGTAGCAAGGTAAAGCCATGTAGAAGGGAACGGTAGGTTTTTTTTCCGCGCCAATAGCGGCGTACGGGCCGCATTAGCAGCGCATGCATTTTTCATGCGATCTCACGAAATTTCAATGAACCCCGTTCTGTCCCAATAACCCTCACCAAAATATAAAAAAGGTTATATGGGACAGAATTATTCGGTCTATATCGGAGGGTACCCTGGGTACGGTTTGATATATCGGAACGTACTCTGGTACTATCTAATATGCCGAACCATACCTCGCCTACTCCACTAACGAGTCTAGGGAGTCGCCTACGCCTACTTCCTAACCCTAACCCTAACTCTAACCATATCAGATAGTTACCACGGTACGTTCCGATATATCGAACCGTACCCAGGGTACCCTCCGATAGTACCCTGGGTGCATGCATTTTTCATGCGATCTCACGAAATTTCAATGAACCCCGTTCTGTCCCAATAACCCTCACCAAAATATAAAAAAGGTTATATGGGACAGAATTATTCGGTCTATATCGGAGGGTACCCTGGGTACGGTTTGATATATCGGAACGTACTCTGGTACTATCTAATATGCCGAACCATACCTCGCCTACTCCACTAACGAGTCTAGGGAGTCGCCTACGCCTACTTCCTAACCCTAACCCTAACTCTAACCATATCAGATAGTTACCACGGTACGTTCCGATATATCGAACCGTACCCAGGGTACGTTCCGGCAGTACCCTGGGGGACATAGACCCTAGCTCAGCGATAGGATAGGATGATGTTTATTACTGGACATGCTCTCTATCCTTGAGCCGTTGCAGCTCGAACAGTAACATCTGTCTGCTGTTGTTAGCTGTAGCAGTTCTTTGCCTCTATTGTGTAATGCAGGGAAATCAAGGTGATTGTGCCAGAGTTATGCTGTGCTGAGTGAGAGAGGGAGAAACTCGGCGAGTGCACAGTCTTAGTAAAAAATAGAAAACAGAAAAGTTGGCAGTGATATCGCCTATCTTGAAATGCGAATATGAATGTAACACGAAATCAGCCTCATCTGGCATTCACACGTGGGTCTGAATTGAATTCATACCCATGTTTAAATTACCCTCACCTATCTTAAAGTTATCCACAGGTGACTAAATGATACCTAGTAGGCAGGGAAAAAATATCTTTTTGTTCACGGGAGCTCTTTTTCAAAAGTCTGTGGAAAAAATAGCTTTCGTCAAAAATTTTATGGGAGCTATTTTGAGCCTCACGGGAGCGATTTCGGAGGTTTGAAAAGCGAATCGCTCATCGCTCCCGTATATTTTTTTACCCTGCTAGTAGATCATTCATATGATACCTAGTGGCACTCTGTAGGTACTATTTCTCGGGGGCTACTTTTCAAGCTCGCGTCCATAAAAATAGCACTCTAAAATTTGGTTTGCATTAAACTCTATGCACATTTACGGGGGCTCTTTTTGGCATTTCGGGGGCTAAATCGCCCTGAGCTCCCGTGTATTTTTTTCACTGCTACAGAGATGGTACAGCAATATTGCCCCAACTTCTTCTCTCTTCTGCCGCCAGCCCACACAGTGTTCACGCTCATTGCCAACTAATTTCTGTTTTCTATTTTTTGCAGATGAACGCAGCGGTCAGGCTGTCGTGCGATCAAAACTAAGTTTGCACGTGTGTAAAGCCGCAGGGGGACGAATGCGGGATATACCGTGAATCGCTGAATTAACCTTCGCCGTAACCCGGAAAACTGAACTGCTTTGCGCGGACTGAGGTCCCTGAAAACCCTGAAGTTAGTAGTGAAACTCTACAGAGAAATTGAGCTACTGTGAATCTAAAGTACTACATAACACTACTGAGAAACTAAACTACTGAGAAGTTCTGCATCGGCCACGTCAATTCTGCAATCCAGATTCTCGCACAAAAAAAACTTCGAACGACTTGTCGAAAAGCAGGCCACCCAGAAAACCGTGAAGTACTGAATATCTACTGAAAGTTTAACCTGCTGACGATCTGAAAAGAGGAACTGGTGCCTCGCGTCGTTTTGCGTCGTTACCGCGGTTATAACCGTACGTAACATTGCATTCCGGACAGTAGTGTAACCCGTTCATCTGTTGTCATTTCGTAACCGACGAAACCCGCGCTAACAATCTCCGAGGCGTCGCGGCATCGCGCATCCCTGACCCGTCCGCCGACCCGTCATGGCCGACGCGTTCCCGGCGCTCGACGACTCGCGACCCGACCTCGACCCCGACCTTGACCCCGACGAGGACGACGACGAGGAGGAGGAGCAGATGACGGCGGCAGAGGTCGCCGCGCGGCTGGAGCGCGCGTGGACGGACGAGCGATTCGCGCCGACGCTGCTCCCGCCGCGGCCCGAGATCGTCGACTGCATCCTCGACCAGCTCGCCGCCGTCGACGAAAACGTCCGCCAGAGGGCGCCCCGCGGCGGCGGCGGAGACGGAGGGCTGCGCGTCGTAGCGCATCGCGCCGAGGCCGACCGACTACGATTCGTCGTCGCCGCCTACCTCCGCGAACGCCTCGCCAAGGTCGAGCTACACGGGCGCCACCTGCTGGCCGGCGACGACGACGACGACGCGGCGCGGCGCATGACGGACGAGGAGGCGACGTACGCTCGCGAGTTCGCCGACGGCGTCGACGCGCACGCCCGCCAGGTGGCGCTGCGGCACGTGCCGCCGAACCTGCAGGCGGCGGAGGCGCGGCAGGCGGCGGCGCCGAACAAGAGAGCGTACGTGTTCCTGCGCGTGAACGAGCGGGTAGATGGCGTGGAGGTGGAGGCTGGAGGCGGGGAGACAGAGGTCGTGACCTTGGAGCGCGGGTCGCAGCACGTGATGCAGTACGCGGCCATCGCCGACCTGGTGGAGAGCGGCGTCGTCTCGCTCATCTAGTGGCGCCCCCTACGGAGCAGCAGTGGCGCCCCCTACAGAGCAGCAGTGGTGCTTAACTCACTGATTTAACAGCGCACCTTACGGAGCAGTAGCGGCGCCCCCTACAAAGCAACAGTGGCGGCATCTATGAGTTGCCGATTTCGTGCGGTGCGATGCCATCTTGTTCATGTAACATCGCAGCTTACTGAGTGATATTGGCGCCCCCTACTTAGTGCCAACTGAGTAGCAGAGAGCAACGCACGCTACCGAGCGATACTTGCTGATCGATTGTTTGTTTACGGCTGCGGATGTACATGACAAACGAACTCGGTGACTTTGTAATGATGTGATCATTTGATGACAAGTTATTAGTAATGATTGATAATATTACTATGTTAGGCCACCCTTAAAAAATTGTTTGTTTCCCTTTTACCTACTCGACTCTCAGGTTACCGAGTAGGTAGGTAGGTAAAAAATGTTTTTTATTTTATTTTGACAAGATGTGTGTATGTATATTCTGTTTTGTGTATATGTTTTTGCGGAACGAATTTGATTTTTTTTTGGTGAAATGAAATAATTTTTGTTTTGTTTTAATCGGCCAATAAAATGTGTCGCGTAGCGGCGTTTTGGCGAGTCGGTCGGTAAAGGGGAAACGAGCAATATTTTATCTTAGGCCTTACTATGTTATCAATTCGTGGACCACACGTCACGGCCATGAGCTGCGAAACATTACGCGCGCACTATACATTTTTTTAAATTTCTTCCTTGTTCGATCTCGTCGGTCGAAAACGATGGCTCGAGTAACCGAAACCCCAAGCGCCCTCTGGTGTCAGCCTCACGGCAGTGTAATGCCGTCGCTCATTTCCCGGAACGTCCATAGAAAGTCTCGGTGCGTGATATATTTTTGTACCTGTTTTTCTGCGATATAAATTGCATTTCCAAAAAAAACTCGTGGTGCTGTGTTTTGTTTGTTCTCTTCGTCGTTGAATGCCGACCCTCCACCGCGCGGCATTGTTCCGACACCAGGTGTCAGCAACGGCAGCGACAATCTACTAACTATTCAACCAACGGTCGTGAGCTGAAAAACAGTGAAAACCGCGAAGCAATCGCGTTTTTGGATGTGATCGGAGTTTATTTCGTTTGTGGATGGGTCTATTGCGTTCTTTATTTCCTCGTGATCTGTCGATGTATAGGCTGAGAAAGAGACATATACAGTATTTTATTTTTCTATATTATAATTTTCCATATATATATATATATATCTATTATATCAAGAGCTAATAAACACGTGTTTATTAGATCTTGATTATATGCATATATATATTTCAATGTTTATTTAAACATTCACACAGTGGGGTGAGATGGTCTAGTGTGAATGAAGGCATACATTAAATTCTCACTCTCTCTCTTTCTTATCATTAACATTCGTATCTGATGAGAAAAGTGGACACTAGTAAAAGAGAACATTTACACTTAGAGTTAGACAGACGCCGCAATCGCTGTGCCTTCACAAATCAATCACTAAGAACTACCTCGATTTTCTTCTAAAATATAAGCCTTGATATATATCCTCTGTGATGATACAACGTCATTAAATATATGTACTATAATATAATAACCATTGTCTCCTGGCACCTCTAGAAGATGCAGGGAATTGGTACTCGTTACTGAGCGTCCTGAAGCTACCTATAGATGTAGCTATGTATACGAATATCTCTCTCTCTCTCTCTCTCTCTCTCTCTCTCTCTCTCT
>NW_014579976.1:10130-22678 GCF_000485595.1 Priapulus caudatus | reverse complement strand
ATACAACGCAACATGACACGATACAACGCAACATGACACAACACAACACAACATGACACGATACAACACAACATGACACGATACAACGCAACATGACACGATACAACGCAACATGACACGATACAACACAACATGACACAACATAATATGCGTGCACTACAGCATGTACACGACACACAAACAAGTCGCCATGTCACGACACAACACAGCACAACACGATGCAACGCATCATATCTACGTGATACAACACAACGATGCAACATGATACAACACAACGATGCAACATGATACAACACAATGATGTAACATGATATGACACAATGGCTTACCTAACGATTCTAAAAGGGATCGCGGCAAATGAAAGTTAACGTTTCGTGGGTGTCACTTTCCCTCGGGCGTAGAGGGAGGGTGCCGCTACGTGGCAGCACTAGTCACTTTCCCCGGGCGTAGAGGGAGGGTGCCGCTACGTGGCAGCACTAGTCACTTCGTACACTTCCGTCATTCCACAGTCATACTTCCATGCTAGACATATGGCCTTATTTCCCTAACCCTGACCCTGACCTTGACCCTGACCCTAACCCTAACCCTGACCCTGACCCTGACCCTAACCCTAACCCTAACACTAACCCTAACCCTAACACTAACGCTAACATTAGTGCTGCCACGTAGCGGCACCCTCCCTCTACGCCCGGAGGAAATTGACACCGACGTTTCGTCGTGCCAACCCTACAACACGACGCTGCACGCCCATTTCCCTGCGCACCCTCATCTCTTTGCGGTTTCTCTCTCTTACTCCGACACGTGACCAGGAGGAGGAGGTGTTCAGCAGGTTGGAACACGAGGAGCCATTCAAGTACAAGCTGGGAGAGATTCCCGCCGCGTTCTACGATGACCCGGAGGTCGATGACAAAATCTGCTACTGCATCGTCGGTGAGTCTCCGTCGCCATGGCGACCATCGCGCGAAGTCGATCCGCCCACGCGTTCGTTGACCTTAGATTTAATTGTAAATGATGAAATTGATCAATTAATATTTAATTATTAATAATACGACTTTTATGGTTTTGTACTCGACTGGTTGTGTACGTATATCGAGATTTCGCGTCTCTGCGTGGCGGCATAGACACAAAGCAGCTACGATTTCGATTCCGATTCGATAGCGATTTCGATTTCGATTCCGCGGTAGCCACTCTGTGAGCGACCAGCTGATAGTTCGTTTTTTTTGCCGCTAGATGGCGACGAGAACGACCGGTTCTCGGTGTCGGGGAACAAGGACGACGACAAGTTTCAGCTGTGGCAGGACAAGGAGCTGGATCGCGAGGAGAAGGCCAGCTACGAACGTACGGCTCTCACCGCGCTAACACCGACGGTTTCGCACTTTGTTATAGTATATTTATTGGGTTATAGCCAACACTCATCTGTTCGATTTCCATTTTGTTATTGTTTACGCTCAACACGTACGTGTGTTTGCCATATTCAACTCTGCATCCCCCATCTCTCTCGCTCTCGCTCTCTTTCTTTCTCTCGCTCGCTCTCTCTCTCTCTCCCTCTATTTCTCTCTCTCTCTCTCTCTCCCTCCTCTCTCTCCTTCAGCCTCTCTCTCCTCACTCTCTCTCCTCCCTCCCCCTCCGCATTCCGTCCTGCCTCCGCTCCGCTCCTCTCCCTACCTCGGCCTCCTCGCCTCTCCTCCTCTCTCGACTCCTCGCCTCCGCTCCTCCCTCCGCTCTCCTCTCTCGCTCCTCCCTCCTCTTCTCCCTCCCTCACCTTCTCATCCCTCTCTACCCGCACTCACTTTCTCTGCTCTCTCTCTTTCTCTCTCTCCCTCGTCTCTCTTTTCCTCTCCCCTCTCTCCTCTCTCTCTTTCCTTCGGCTCTTCTCTCTCTCGTCTCTCTCTCCTTTCTCCGCTGCCCTCTCTCTCCACTCTCTTTCTTTCCCCTACACTCTCCGCTCATCGGCTCTCTCTCACACTCTCTTTCCCTATGCTCTCTCCTCGCCCTCTCTTCTCTTTCTTGCCTCACCCTCTCTCTCACTCTTCTCTCTTTCCCCTCACTCTCGGCTCTCTCGCTCTCTCTCTCTTTTCTAATCTTTCTCCTCCCGCCTTTCTCTCTTCATTACGTCTCATCTCTCTACAGTCGTGGTGCAGGCGACGAACTGCGACAAGGAGCCCGACTACGACGAGTCGCTCATCAACGCCACCGCCTACCTGCCCGTGCGCGTCGTCGTCGGCGACATCAACGACAGCCCCGTCGCGTTCATGCAGACGCTCTACACGGCAGGCATCACCACCGACAACCAGCTCGGCGACGTCGTCCTCGACACGATCAAGGTCGGTCGGGTCGCAGCGGCGGCGGCGGCCATTTTGTGTGGCGTCTGTCTTGTCTCGGGTTTGAAACTCTGTTTGTGTCGCGGCCAGCGGCTGCGAACATCTTGCCTCGCGCGTGTTTTGGAACTCTGTGACCATGATTCTAACTGCTGATCCTAACCTTAGCCCGCCCTGAACCTCACTGTAACCTAGGTGTTAGTGTTAACCTCAATCCTGATCTTAACCGTAACCCAATGCCTAAGCATAAGCCTAATGCTAACCTTAACCCTAACACTCACCCTAACCCTAATCCTTACACCAACGCCACCTCCAACCCCAACCCTAACCCATAAACATATTATTCATGACTGCTTATCACAAGCATGGCAAAAGATCCCCATCCCGGCGCAAACGACGGCAGTGTCGAAGCCTTTCTCTCGTCACGCGCTCGATTCACATGAACGTTCTCTTGTCACAGGCGACGACGCTTGACATCTACCCTAACGACGTGATGACGTACGCGATCGTCAAGGACTCGTGGAACTACGACGAGCTCGATCATAACTACGATGAGCCCAGGTGAGGGCGCCACGTGCAGGGCGAAGTCGCCGCAATGCGGCGCGGAAAACCGTGGCGATTCCTTCGCCTGTCTGTTTCTTCTTTTTTTTCCTCTTCTTCTCTTCTTATTCTTCTCCTCCTTCTGCTTCTTTTTCTTCTTCTTCTTCTTCTTCTTCTTCTTCTTCTTCTTCTTCTTCTTCTTCTTCTTCTTCTTCTTCTGCTTCTTCTTCTTCTCCTTCTTCCTCTGCTACTGCTTCTCTTCTTATTCTTCTTCTCTTTTTTATCCTTCTTGCTTTTACTCTTCTCCTTTTTCTTCCTTGTCTTCCTCCTCCTGCTCCTCCTCCTCCTCTTTTTCTTCTTATCTTCTTAATTGTCTTCTTATTCTTTATATTACTCCTCTGCATCGATCGGCCCCCGCACGCCCGTGCATTCGTTCACCCCGCGTCGCACGCTCGCTTGTTCCAGCGATCCATTCAAGATAGACGCCGCGACGGCCGTCATCACCCTCGCCCACAACCCGGGCGACGACTCGTCCGGATACATCAAGTTCAAGGTCATCGTCACCGACCCGCCAGTCGACGAGGGACCCCACAGCAGCACCGCCGACGTCACGGTGAGCGCGCCCGGCGCCACCTACGGTCGACGGCGGCAACCGTTCTCGTGGTTTTTTTTGCGAAGGGTCGTGGGAAAATTTGTTTTTTCTCTGGGAAAAAATGTTTCTTGCTTGGAGTACGAACCATGAGTTTAGTTTTAGTTTGACTTGTCACTGTGAAAAACTGCAAACAAAATCGTACTTGTGTTTTATAGAAATGCGTAGAGCAGCTGATCAAATGACGCTCTGCATTTCAGATCCAAATCCTGTCGCAGAACGATCAGATGGAGTTTGTGCTAGCGATGTCCAAGTCGGAGTTCTACGATAAGAGGGACGAATTCGTCAAGTAAGTCGTGCGGGCGAGGCGATGAACAACGCAGTCTCTGCTGGTTATGTGATTGTATCTCACTCTGTCCTTCTTCGGCTGCCTGTGGAAATGGCTGGGTAATATCAAGCAGTCGTTTATATAGCTATAGATGTCTGCACTTGGTAGTAGCAAACAAACAAACACACGCCGATGAAAACATAACCTCCCGCCAACCCCTTGGCGGAGGTATAATAACAATAACAAGCAACTACCAGTATGTAGTAGCAGTCAGGGCCGTAGCTACCATTAGGCAATAGGAGGCGAATGCCTCCTACAAAATTTCTTCTGGGGCCCTTAAGCGAGCCCCATACCCCACGCCCTATTGGCTCGCTTCGCTCCTTGTTCTTTAACTCACAACATTTGCCTCCTACAAAATTACCTCTGGCTATGGCCCTGGTAGCAGTTGTGTTAATTCTCACCCGCTCCCTCCCGCCCGCAGGACGCTGGAGGACATCACGGGATTGACGGCGTATGTCGACGAGGTCGCGACCTACTACGACGAGAGCGGAGCCGCCAGCGAGAGCCTCATATCCGTCTTCGTCCACTTCGTCGACGAGGACGGCGACATCGTCGGCGTCGGCGCCGTCGAGGATTTGTTCGATCGAGCCGACACGGACGACGTCGTTGTTTTGTACGAGGAATTCAGCGTCTACAGCATACAGGTACGGTGACGGATGGTGACGCGCGGTGACGGATGGTGACGCGCGGTGACGCGCGGTGACACGGTGACGGATGGTGACGCGCGGTGACGGATGGTGACACGCGGTGACGGATGGTGACGCGCGGTGATGGATGGTGACGGATGGTGACACGCGGTGACACAGACGACATTGTTGTTTGTACGACGAATTCAGCGTCTTCAGCATACAGGTACGGTGACACGCGGTGACGCGTATTGACACGGTGACGCGTGGTGACATGGACGACGTTGTTGTTTTGTACAATGAGTTCAGCGTTTTCAGCATAGAGGTGAATAGTGATCATAGCACATTCAGCATAGTGACGTGTGTTGACACGGTGACGCGCGGGGACAGATGGTGACGCGCGGTGACACAGTGACACGGACGACATGCTGAGGGTCAAACAGCATACAGATACGGACGGTGACGCGGTGACACGCTGTGACACGCTGTGACGCGGTGATCCTGTGACGTGATGACACACTAAACGTCAAACAGCACACAGATACGGCAGGTGACGCACCGTCGCAACGAAAGACCCCATCGATCGTGGCGCCACATGTCTCGTCGAAAAACTGATTGTGGCGCCACCTTTTTCATCGGCGACTCGATCGCAGCGCCACCTGGCTCGTCGGCGAGTTGACGGCGGCGCCCCCTGTCTCATCTCTCGTCTCGCCGCGCTTGCGTTTCAGGGTCGGGGTCGTCGGGAGGCGAAGCCCGTCGCGGCGGTCGGGCGCGCGTACATCCTCGCGCTCATCATCGTCAGCATCATCCTACCTATCGTCATCGTCGTGCTCGTCTGCGTCTGGTGCAACGAGGTCAAGAAGTAAGTCGCACGCGCCGCCGCCGCCGGCGCCCCCTGGAGTCCGTCCTGTCCTCCTATCTCTGCGTCGCACTCTTCCGGTTTCCGATGCACTTGCGCACGCTACTGCTGCTCCGGAGTCTCTCTCTGTCGCACGTCCGGCATGGTTTCTGACGTGCGCTCGCTGGGGCTGTCGCCCCGGTGCATGTTTTTCTTGGTGTTTGGTTTCAGGGCTGCATGGCCGACGACGATGTGTTCGTTTAGGGTTTTAGGGATCGTTGTTACGACGGCGGGCACTGCGTATCGCCGCCGCTTTATTCTCTTTTAGTCGAGAACGCGTGGGGGAAGAAGTGTCTTCACGTGTTGGCACGTGTTTTCGCGTGTCCTCGCGTGTTTTCGCGTGTCTTCACGTGTTCTCACGTGTTCTCACGTGGCTTCACGTGTCCTCACGACTCTCACGACTCCTGTGGTAGTGTAGTTCTCACGCAGTGTAGTTTTCTCTATTGTGCTTTTATTGCCATGCAGGGAATTCCCCGAGTTGCGAACACGATTGGTTTTAAAAAATTTCTTTTCAAAGTCATCAATTTTGCAGCATGTTGTGCACGTTTGGAGCGGTTTGTGTGCGTTACGACTCACAAGGCCCCCAGGCGCGGATTTAGGCCGGTTTGCACCAGTTTCCAGAAACCGGTCACAGGCCTCAAAATTCACCAGAATGCACCAAATATAGCCTCAATTTTTAAATAAAACTCCCCGGGGGGGGAGGGGCAATGCCACCCGCCGACACCGCCTAGCCTGCAGAAGAACGCATGATGCCGAAACTAGGTCACGCTCAAACCCTCTGGATCCCGCCCCTGGCCCCATCAATATCTATTAAAAATAAACAATAGAGCATTATCAAACATGGACAGCATATATAGATGCGTTCGTAACTCGAGGATCCCTCTGTATGCGATTTCTCGTTTTTCCTCACCGGCTCACAACACTAATCTTCTCTCTGTTTTTTCCCCGCACAGCACGCGGTGACGATCACACTGACTTTATCAGTTCACCTCTATCTCGCTGCACGTATCTGTCCGCTGCACTAATCTCACTGCACCGGTCTCTTTCTGCACGTTCTTGTGTTCTGTCGCACGCAGGGGCGAACGCCCGCGGTGACGGAGGCTCCGGGAAATCCCGAAGACGCCTACTTGATGGCGCTGGTGATAACCGCGGTCATCCTCGGCCTCTGCATCGTCGTTCTAGTCTGCCTGTGGTATTACGAGTCGCAAAAGTAAGTGCTAACGGTCGCCGCCGCTAGAGGGCGCTGTGGACATGCGCCCCACGTCTCCGGTGGTGCCTTGCGCGCGTGGCGCTGTTTCGGGTGCGAAATCGTCGCCGTGACGACCGATCGCGGTGCTGAGGTGCGGAAATGTGAAAGTAAATTACTCTGAAGTGCCTTTGTCAGAAACAGAATTAGTCTTAACATCGGTCTTGACACAAACTTTTCTCTTGGACCACCAACAGACACAACGGGAAGTTACGAGAATGAAAAATGTCTGCGTAATTGATTTCCTCGTGATTCCTCTACGAAACAGTCGACAGTCAACATTCTACGAGAAACAAAGTTAGGACTCATTTTAAGGCTAATTGTGTTCCTGTCACTGGTTTAAAATACTACAATAACGCAGTTTTTGGAAGCCCTGTTTATACGCCTCAGTCATGCGTGATGTCTCTGCATTCCCAGGTACAAGAGGAAACTGAGGGCGGCAAAGGCAGTGGCATTCGGTATGTATTCTAGGTCGTTTTACATCATTTTAGCATTTTGGCATGCGACTCGTGTTATTTGATATTGCAAACGACTTGTCAAGCATGCACCCTACATACGCGCCCTATACTCTCTTAGCATACCTACGTTTTTCCTTTTACCCACCCCATTCTCTTTAGGCTCTTCATCTTCCCTCTCCTTTTTTGTCCCCCTTGCTCGCCCTGTTCTGGTTTTAATTTCCTCCCTTGTCCGTTTTATCCTCTTTTGCATCTTTCCTCTCCTCGTGTTGTTCTCTTTCTCTCGCTGCTCTGGTATTCCCCTTGTCTATTTTATTCTCCTTTTTCCTTTTCATCTTCCTTCATCTTCCTTAATTCTCTTCTTTTTTCCTTGTTCTCTCGCTGTTCTGGTTTCTACCTCCTACCCCTGCTCCCTCGTTTATCTTTCCTGTCTCTATATCTCTTCCCTCATGCCTAATTCGCACGCGATGAAATGTTATACGAGCTCACAGATGCACACGTTATTTTCACGATGCATCTGTTTATCTACTGTCACCTAGCACTCCCCCTACTATCACCTATTGTTAACTTATTTTTTACCTGTAATTCACTTATTAGCGCCTGTCATTCATTTATGATCACCTGTCATTCTATTGTTACCACCTGTCATTCACTTATTACCACCTGTTATTCACCTATGATCACCCGTTATTCACCTATGATCACCTGTTATTGCCAAAGTAATCAAATTGGCTAGTGCATGTTATACTGATACGCGAAAGCGTGAAGTTGCCTAGATCTGACATTTTCTGACACCTCTCTGCTTCCGACGCTTTCAGGTGAAGAGGCGATTAGTAAGTTTTGCACCCGATTTTATTTTCTCCGTGTTTTTCGCTAGTATTTCGTCGTGTTTCGCTCTCCCCCACGTACGTCTTCACCCTTCTGTCACCATCTATATGTGTGCGTCTGAGGGGAGGAACGCTCGCTCGTGCACGCGTATGGTTCAATCGCAAATGTCCCTATTCTGTTCCGCCACCAATTGCCAACTATTTCACTGGTGAGCAGTGGTTTTCTTTCTTTTCTCGATTTTGAAACTCCCATGATTGATTTCGAAATGAATTATAGATCATCAGTGATTCTGCCGGTGAATATCTCTTATCATTGAATGCACTTATTGTTGTGGTAATCGTGCGAATATTATTAATCGTAATAATTAGATGAGCGATCAACGTACGTGGTATTCAACATGAAGAACATTAACGTTATTAACATTAACAAATGTTAATGATGATCAAATTTGAATCATGCACGTGCATGGGTAGCGTGTGCCCCCTATACTGTTTAGATATAGATGCCACATGTGCTTGTACTGGTAGAGTCACTAGTACTACTCGTGTAGTCTGGCCGCATCTGTCATGTCTGTGCAAGTGTCATGGCCGACAGCGTTGCCGTCTGCTCACACAAAAAAGGGCGGGAGTGGGTTGCAGCCGTGTGAGCAAGAGATAGTTGCAATGGGTGGGAGAGGGTGGGAGAGGGTGAGAGTGGGTGGGAGAGGAAAATGGAGCTTGGGGGGTTAACTTGCCAGAACACGGCCCGCACATAGACTAAAAAAGCGTCCTAGGTGGCGTTTCTGTCGAGCGGCTCAGTGATTGCTTTGTGCTTCTCTTTTCAGTTACGCTAAGTAAGTGCTGTGTTCTGATTGGGTAAGATTGGCGCGCGGGTGCTGCCGCATGATTGGTCACGTGGATGGCGGCCGAAGTCGGGGGCAGACGCTCGAGAGAGCGTCGACCGCACGCAGGCACTGTTGTGAACGTCTGCCTTGAACCCATGTGTGCCACTGCCCGCCCGCCTACTGCCATAATCATCCGTCACCACTGCCACCACGGTCACCACCATCATGGTGACCATTGAAGCACACCCACGTCACGTGTTTTGCCTTTACCCAATCTCGTCTCCCACGTGCATCACGTGTTTTCACTCTACCCGCACGTGATAACCCAATGATTTACCTTCCCCCACCCTCTCCCAACAGCCACACCATATGTGGTTTGTCTTTACCATTTTCTCCTTTACGCGGGTACGCCACGTCGTACCACATTGTTTTGTCCTTTACCACGTTGCTACACACAGCTACCCCTTGTGTTTGTTCTTAGCCATATACCTCTCTGCACACACCTGCACCACGTTATTTGTCTTTACCCCATTTCCCCAGTCTGTACGGTCGCCTGACATGATGCCAGGGTTCTGTATGGCTATTGGCCCGCGGGCCCCGATGACCAATCACGCGCAGCCTGTGTCGCTGGAACTAGACGGTGACGGTCGCAGTATCTGGTCTCTAACACGTGGCGACATCTGGGGGCCGTCTAGCGAAGTAGTCGCGGGAGGGCACTATCACTAATATGTTTTCTCGTAGCATTTTTCTCTGCCGCATGAAATGTTAACACTTGCAGCTTTTGCAGCCGACGTTAGAAAGGAAGCTATAGGGGCACGAAGGTCCCACACCATTGCAGATATATAAAGGTCTATGAGTAAGGAAATAATGAGCCTAGTAGCCATCTCGATGGTGTGGGTGGGGTGGGAGTTTTAACGCCATCGTGTGGCCACGTCCACGCGGTAATCTTTTTCCGAAGAGTAGTAGGTGACAACTATTGCATCTAAACCGCACTGCTTCTTTCATCTTTTGCTCACCAGGGGGCAGTGACTTCTATGCAAAGCTGGCAGGTAACTGTAAGCTGCACGCTTGCATGTGCACGGTGTGTCGTTATGTTTTACTTGTTTTTTCCCCTCATTTTTTTGTCGTCCCGGCATTAGCTAGGACGCGTCATAACTAATTCCCTTAAAAGTCCTTCTCATCGTCGGTTGATGAGGTGAGATATAATTGTTCAATGTAAAGTAATTTACAATTCCTCTAGTGACACCTACGTTTTTGTTTGTAAAGACGCTGGTTTACTGTGATATAGTACATATACCCCCTCATAATTTCATAAATAATATAATGAGGGGATATATCGAAGACCCGTGCGCACTATATAACGGCATATATATTTTCGATCGCTTGTAATTTTGTGTGCGTGTAAGAGTTGCCGACTCGCAGATGGTGATTACGAATGTTATGACATTAGATGTTTGCATAGTTGTGTAGTTATGTGGCGCAGGCCTACGTGAATGATAGTCGTGCAAATGTCGAATGCGAAGGTCAACCAACGCGTGACCCCGCAGGTTAGGGTTAGGGCCATCTTCTTGTTAATAAAATAAAACAATAAATTAATTAGACCTTGACCAACTTCTCGATAATCGGTTTATAAAGTACCTTATGTCGATGCTGATTAACTATTTAGCGTGGTGGAGAAGGGTTGGGTCGACAGGTTGTCAGAGAGTTAACCTATTACTTCCGCTGCCAGGGTCTATGTCTCCCTGGGTACTGCCGGACCGTACCTCGCCTACTCCACTAACGAGTCTAGGGAGTCGCCTACGCCTACTCCCTAACCATAACCCTAACACTAACCCTAACTCTAACCATATATCAGATAGTTACCAGGGTACGTTCCGGCAGTACCCAGAGAGACATAGACCCTATCAGTCTCAGTAATGAACATTTCTTGATTCGAATTGAGCATACACATAGACAGGGCTGGCAGAGGTTTTTCGGTTGATATATTGTTGTGGGTGCAGACGGTCCTATCAGGATGATACTGTGGCTGTTGTTGTTGGTGGTAGTGGTGGTCTGGTTACTGTTGGTATTGTGATTGTTGTCGTTGTTGCTGTCGTCTGCACCCGGTACTCTACAGAATGATGATATAGTCGAAGCTATCATAGATTGTACCGACTGCGTGCTCTCTTGCTCTGTAATACCCAGCGTAATACAAACTGCATGGTCTGCCTTCTGTATCAATTTCGTGCGTCGAACAATCGAAAGCTGCAAAAAGGGAATTATTGCATTGTGGTCAACAGCCAGGTCTCCTCTTACCAGGGGCGTGTACAGGGGTGGTCCAGGGGGTCCGGACCCCCCCCCTTGCTCGCGCAGAAAACGCATCTAAGGTTGTCTAATTTCAAAATTTTTTGGGGGAGGGCCCGCCAGACCCCCCTTCGCGTGCTCGCAAGTTGGGGTTACGGTTAGACCCCCCCTGGTAAAAATTCTGTACACGCCCCTGGTAATACAAACTGTGTCTGCCTTCTGCATCAATTTCGTGCGTCGAACAATCGAAAGCTGCAAAAAGGGAATTATTGCATTGTGGTCAACAGCCGTGTCTGCTCTTACAAGCGACCAAGATGGCCGCCGCGCGTAATGTGCACGTGGTTAATATGAAGCACCATCTCACGTTACAGTCGCTAACCGACATTTTGTTTTTGTGAATTTTTCTCCAGGTTCCAGAGAGTCGGAAATGAACAAGATCACTGTGCCTAACACCAACCAGTACGCTTACGAAGGGTATGTATAGGAATACCAATATGTGTTATCGTGAACGTGTCATGAAGCAAACATAATTCATTATTAAGTTATTTAATTATTAAACTTATTATTTAAATTATTTTACTTGGTACATAAATAGGTTCTACTACTGAGCCAACACCTCAGTGACAGTGGTAGTTTTTCTTAACGATGTTTTAACGGAAAAACATTGAATGAAACGACGTTAATAGGGCGTAGTAGTTTTGTTTCGGAACTTTAGATCGACTTCCCTCATGACTCTACGAAACAAAATTCTGCAATGATTTTACGAGAAAAAGTTAATGCTAAGACCCATGCTAAGACTAATTCGGACGTTTCTGACGACGGGGTCCCTAGATCCGACTATGATTTCCCCAATAGAGGAGCCGCTGTAGGCTTCTCCCTTGTAGGTCGAACCCAATGTGGATGCAGACGGTCGACCCAAACGACAGCAGTCCTAACATTCATTTTTTGTGTTAGACCGTCGACAGACAAACATAATAACATAATTGACAGACTTAACATAATTAACATAATTAACATAATTGATTCCCTTGCGACATCACGCAAAAAAATCCTGCGACAACGTACGAGAGAGAGCTAAGAATATATTTTGTTCGGGACGATGGGGGGAATCTATACCGGACTCTCCCCAATAGATACAGGCGAGCTGCCCTAAGATGCTCCTACCTTGTTTTCATCCTCACGCCTGTGTTGCGTGTGTGCGCAGGTCAAACCCGATGTGGATGCAGACGGTCGACGCGAACGTGTTCGACAATGCCGCCATGAAGGATGACGACGAGGAGAGCGACACGACGAGGCAAGTGTGACGTCATAGTGACGTCGTCGAGCGGGGGGGGGGGTGGCTCAAAATCGTGGTTTAGAACTTTAAAAACTTGATCAACAATTTCGATTTTTTCGATTTAGATTTAGAACAAATTGAAAACACTGAATTAAGGATTTAGATTTGGAACTAATTAAAAAGCTTTCATAATCGATTTGTCCTTTGTGGTAAACCAGCGCGGTCTTGTGTTTCTCTCTAGAGAGAGAGAGAGAGAGAGAGAGCTCTCTCTCTCTCTC
>NW_014579976.1:0-3535 GCF_000485595.1 Priapulus caudatus | reverse complement strand
TAGATAGATAGATAGATAGATAGATAGATAGATAGATAGATAGATAGATAGATAGATAAATAAATAGATAGATAGATAGATAGATAAATAGATAGATATAATTACATAACTATTTTGAATGGCTTGTTAACAAAAATGCGGGAGACAGCGTGCGTGAGGAGTAATTCCTAATAAGATAAGAGACCTATAAGGATAGAGAGATAGAAATAGAAATAGTGGGTGGAGGTATTGGAAGATCGCACGTATGATGCTGAAGCAGTTATATTATCACTTTAGTACACATGCGATAACACCGTAACATGATATCAATGTAAACAGAAAATGAACGCGAAAATTATTAACATATATAACATTTATTTATCAATAATATAAATAATAAAATAGAGCACAGATTAAATGAAGTGATGGTACAGAAAGGATTGTTGTGAACGGATACGCAAATAAGTAATTGTATCACATATTATATTGAAAAAGAAATATTAGCACGACGTACTAAATTAAAAGTTATATATCACATATCGAACTTGAGCGAGGAAATAATAATTATAGTTGAAAATAGCCTACATATGTCCATATAATTAAAGTATATTAAAATCAGTAGAATCTCGTGTGACATGTCTGTCCTCTTCGTACACTCATGATATACTCAGCGAAAGCGAGAGCGCCATCTGTCGTGGAGTTTGGTAATCGGGCGATACCTCATTCCCATCATGCATCGCAGTTATCTCCTCGCTAGCAGACGACAGCTGCTGACGTCACAGCAGTCTCTGGGCTTCCGGGCAGGCGTTGCGTTTGTCATTTGAAAGGAATAGCCGTGCTATTTCCACTGATATCTATATTATACTTGCAGTGAACAGCTGCTGAACAGTGTAACAGTGGCTATATCTCGCCGACGCGTTTTCCATCCTATCCGCAGGGGGCGCGACCCGCGTTTCCTGCGCGACCCGCCTGATTAACTCCCAATTATCCCTGTTGAGCCTCGCCGTCGGTTCGCGCCCGTCGTCGTCCTCCCTGTCGGGTCCCGCTGCTGACATTACTGTGGCTTCACAGCCGATCAATCGACTGCTTCGTACGAGGGTAGCGGAGACAGCGAACGAGCGGACGGACAGAGAGAGAGAGAGAGAGAGAGAGAGAGAGAGAGAGAGAGAGAGAGAGAGAGAGAGTGATCTGAACAACGTCGGGGCCGTTCCCCTGAGCAAGTCAGGATACGCGAAGTCGCCGATCGACGGCGGCAACTACCCGGGATTGGCCGACAACGGCGACCTGACGCTGCGAAACAACCTCAACAACGTGTTCAACGAGTGAGTGACGCCGGCGCCCTCTGGCGGGGGATGGGGGTCTGTCGCGGTTCTGGCTCGGGGGAGGGGGGTTCGTCGCGGTTCTGGCTCGGGGGAGGGGGGTCTGTCGCGGTTCTGGCTCGGGGAGGGAAGTGCGTCGCGACGCGTGTCCCTCTGGTGGGCGTCGTCTGACGACGGAGGACTTCTGGTTAGGAGCGATTGATGCACCGCGATTCCATTTACTGATCATATACTGACTCTTGTCGTCAATATTGCTTTGATAAAAAGGTTCGCGAATGCTACCAGCTTTATTGAAAGACTCTGTATAGTACAGGAGCTAAGAGCTGAAAGATAATATCCTATAGCCATCGGTAAAGTAATAGTGTCTGCAGATGTCCAAATATGCGTGACGTTGTTTTAATTTATTCTGTTTTTTTTCAGAGTTGAAAATCAGTACGAGGACCTGGATCACATGGAACGAGCTCCCGGAAAGCTACCCACCAGCTACCTGTAGGTGGCGCCACGTGCCGGACGCCATCGCCGGCCGTGTTTTATAGTTATCGAAGAAGCTTTTTTCGCTTAGAAAATCGAAAACTATTTTTTTACCTACCAAACGAGTGATTATGTTGAGCGTTTGAACCTGTGGTAGCCAGAACTTGTTTCGTCCGTTGATGTGCTATGTCTTTGCTGCATTGATTTGATGCAATCATGGCAGATTATGCAAGTAGTTATATATCACAGACATGCGTCATGTATTCGTACACGCATTCTTGTCGTGGCAGAAAGTTGTACGTAGCAAAAGAAGTTTTATACGCGTTTTATTCGGACGTTAACTTCTGTGATTGGATAGCATTCCATCCATTTTTAATTGTAAATCCCACGGAATGTACAGTGTTGTGAGAGAAAACGACAATGTACGCAATTTTTAACACGTAGTGATCGTTGTTCCCATCACATGTCCTGGAGGTTTTTATTAGATTATGTCTGTAATGATGTGGTTTTGCAATTATAATGAGTATGTTCTGTTAGTAGCCATGACGATGATGATGGTGGAGGATGATGATAATGATGATGATGATGAAGAAGATGACGACGGGCATGATGATGATGATGATGAAGATGATGATGATGATGATGATGATGATGATGATGATAATGATGATGAAAATGATGATGATGATGATGATGATGATGATGATGATGATGATGATGATGATGATGATGATGATGATGATAATGATGATGATATAATGACAGTGTCAGTGGCGATGATGGAGATGTTGATGATGAATCTTCGTGGTGATCAGTACAATTGCCATAATTAGGAAATTGCAGGATGATGTACTACGAGTCGTGTAAATTTTGTACAATCAATGCTATTTTTGTATAGCGTATAATTAAAATGTATAATTTTATAAAAACGATTGTAAATTTCCACTTTTTACGTGCGTAGTTTCACTGAAATCATTGATATTACTTGTAGTGTGTGGATGTATGAATTATAACGCTAATATATATATATATATATTCAAATTCGTGCTGGTAGCTATTGTATAGGCTTGAGAAGTAAAACGTTGCTATGCTATATATTCATGCGTCTAGTCAATCTAGTGTATTATTTTAAATAATAAATTAGTTGATTTTGTTGTTTTCACATTACGTGTTCCCCGCAATTTTGTGCAAATAAAATTATTAAATAACATTTACATGTGATGTATTTTGAATGGCGTTGTTAACAAAAATGAGGGGGACAGGGTGCGTGAGGAGAAAGGGAGTAAAATACCTACAGGGATAGAGAGATATAAATAGGGGGTGGAGGTACTGGGAGATCGAGCTAAACATGCTGAAGTAGTTGCATTAACACTAGTACAACCTGTGGTACAACTGCGATGCTATATTGCATTTTGACATTCTAGCGCCATCTAGTGTGAATAATAATAGAAAATAATTATAAAGTGCGTATTATTCCTTACTTCCATATTCCCCTCTCATGAATGGTATCGCCCATGATCAGTCAAGCGTTAAAAATCTTTGACTAGAAAATCGCCGTATTTCGGCTCGAACTTTTCACACCGCCGAGGCACAAAATGTGGAACTACGACTATAATACGCGTTTTTACAGTCACAAAAGAACACATACACACCGACTAATGAACGCGCACACGTGGGTGTGGTCGCACGCGCGCGTGCACGTGTATTATAGACGTAAATTCACATTTTGTGCCTCGGCGGGGTGAAAAGTTTCAGCCGAAATACGG
>NW_014579975.1:6659-22698 GCF_000485595.1 Priapulus caudatus | reverse complement strand
GCGAGCACCTCAGCTCGTGCGAGCACCTCAGCTCGTGTTTACTGGTACCACCGCCACACCTTAAACACACACGCACATGCACGCGCACACACACGCACGCGCGCGCACGCACACACGCACATACACACACTGTGTGAAAATATTCATGGTTCAAGTTTCATTGAAAAGTATGCATAGTTTGGTTCGCATCGTCTTAAAGTTATGAATTGGGTTATAAATAGTGGTAATTAAGGAATTTAAAAGAGTGGCTAAGTTGTTATTGGCATTAAATATCAAACTAAATGCTGAAAGGACTCACTATATTACTTCGCTATTTAAATAGAAGCGATGATGAGGTTAAACTATGTTGAGCCTAATAATCATGATAAAGAAGTAGTGTTAATAGCTAGGAGTGCAAAGGTAGGGAAAAAATAATAGACATGTTATAATGCTAAATAGCCTCGCACTCATTTGTCCACTCCTTCACTAACCCACTCACACGCTCACTGTTATTTATAAGTATAAGTTGAGTACTTACAAGACGCGCTCCGGGAGGGGTCCAACGCCCATCATGTCCTCCCTTGGCGATAATCTTTCATAGGGAACGTGCATGACAGTGGGACTGCAATATAAATACAAACACACCATATATATATACACATGCACCGAAATTCTTTTACTTTCCATAAGAATTATTTTTACACAGTTGAACTCTAATAAAGATACACTGTATTATATATCCACCATGGAATATTCTCCTTCATGTGTAGTGTATGCCTAATATAGATACACTACTGTGGATGTTATATGGCAATATCAGGAGGGAATAATAATAGATGGTTCATAGATATATGGACGGATAATACATCTATTATTATTCACTCCTATATAACTGATAATATGATTGGTGTAACACCACTATATGTATGTGTAGATATACATGTATTGATATAGGAATAGAATGGCTTAGCTATTGAGCAAAAACGAATTGTCATGCTTCGTTTGTTTTCTGACGAAACTGCGCATCCAAATAACAAGGATTTAATTTATATGAATATCGATACGTGTATCATGAATAGTCAATTGTATCAACATAGTCTAAAATTTTAGGGACTAGGATTTGATTGGTCTACATAAAATATGAGCGTGAGACAAACGGTCTTAGTTGCGCGCGTGTGCGTGTGCGTGTGTGTGGGTAACCATGGATCTGCCATGGATGTGTTTAGTGTGCGTGCGCGCGCGCGTGTATAATATATGTAGATATTTTCTTAGTTATACTACTTAACTATATCAAATCAAGCTGTAACTGCGACTCGCACCTGGTAACGGGGCAGGTGTAGAGTGGGTTTAGGCCCGCGCTGAGCAAAGAGGTAGACTCACACACACTCTCTCTCTCTCTCTCCCTCTGGCTAGATATTTTTAATACAGGCGTCCGAAAATGCAATTTATACTTCGCAAATGGTTTCAGAGACTTAATTGTATATACTTACGCAGCGCTGTTGTTTTCGACGTTCGCAGCCATATCTATTGTCGTGTAGATTGAACAATAACTGAAGATTGAAGATTGAAGATCGAAGATTGAAGATTGAACAATAACGCTCACGCTGCCGCCAAAAACGAAAGTGTATATATACTTTCGGTGGTGGACCTAGGAATGCGTTAGGAGGGGTGTGGTATACTTAAGCAGCGATGTGGTTTCGCTAGACGACGGTTTATTGGCCTCTAGGTAGCACTAAATGTTGAAACAGTATATAGTATCAGGGTTTTCCAAGCTTTTAAATTATAGCACGGGGGTGGAACTCAGTGCTAGGGGTATCCGGGGGCATGCCCCTCTGGAAAAATTTTGAATTGTAGAAGCTCTGAGATGCAATCTGGGACACTGTGTGTAAATATGAAGCACTGCATGTGGGGTAAAATGTTTGTTTTGCATGGGCAAATCCATCGGAAAATTCAAAATAATTAATGGAATAAAAATACCAAAATGTAGGGGTGAACTTGCTGGTTTGCTGGTTCCAAATCGAGTTCACCTCTCATAAATGAATAAATAATTTTTTTATCACTATTGACAATGGCAGGAGTGGTCGGTAAGTGTACCAGTCTACTCTACCTCGTGTTAGATTGGGTTACCTGCCGGTATTATTAGCTCTTGATAGGGGGTAATATGGGATAAAGATAGGGTGACTGTTTGTTCTTGTGTGTGGTACTGCCGTACCCGTAGCATCGAGACCAACGTGTATTAATTAATTGTTTCAACTTCTCGTGTATACACCAGCATGGCGGCTATGAAACTTAGTGTGGCCGGTGCATTTTAGGATGACGGGGCTCGACGATAGCGTGGCGGGCCGCCAGGCTATAAGTGCCCTTGGAGAACCCTGCAATGGAAGACCTGTGAAGACAGTTTTGGTCTAGTAAGTCCCTTCAAACACATCAGCACTGATCCTATCATCTGCCACAGCCCTGGTGGCGGTTCCGAGAGCTAAGAGCTGAGCTCCTTTAGCTATCATGGAGGTATTCCACTCTCCACCTCCAAGACTGAAAAGCAGGCTTTGCCATTCTCCTGGGATATATTTAACCTGATCTTCTCGCGCGTTTCCGGTCCCGGACAACCCCTTGTCGGATAAGTTCCAGGAAACCATCAATTAAAATAAGCAAGTGATCAGCTTCTTTACTCTTTAATAATTAATCCTTCGATACACCGATCCACGACAAGACCTTAGTCCTTCTGGAGCTCATTCTCACACAGAAATTAAGGAAGAGAACCTCTTTGTATTTTCCGTTGACTATCAGAAGTGGAACTCCAATCGTCAATATTTTCCACACTAATCCAAATCTTCCAAGTTCCCGTTTTTCAACCCCTGTTGTCGTCGGGAATTCATGAAGTGTCAGTTTTTCTTGTTTAGTGATAACGTCTCCACAAACGCCCCTGATTTCTGTCAGAACTGAATGCGGTACTTTTCCATGTAATTTTTCGAGTTCTTCTGATTTAAGATGCTNGTGAGATCTTTAATCGTGTGAGTTGCGTGTGGGTTGCGTGTGGGTGCGTATGGTGTTGCGTGTGGGTTGCGACTGAACTTATGACCCCGCTATCTGCGATGCACCTGGGCGTACGAAGTTGCGTGTGAGTTGCGTGGGCATAAGCTATACGAGATTGCGTTTGAGTTTGCGTTCAACTTACAAGTTGCGTTGGACGCGTGCGTTTCTAGTTGCGTGCTAAATTGGCGAATATCGGTCGACGTGGTAAAAACACTGTATAAAAACCCGTATAAAACACCCGTTAATAATACTTACAAGTTGCGGTTGCACGTGTACACGTGGTAAACCTAATTAGTCTGCGTGTGTAGTTGCAGTTCGTAACTTATGCCGCACTATTTTTTATTACGCAATCCTATACGCAACTGGTGATCGCTATGGTGTGACGGACGCTTACAGACTCACGACGCAACTAATAGGTTTTATAGGTTTGAAGTAGCGCACAAGCATAGCAGGTGATCGCAGACCACAACACCGCAGACGAGTAAGTTTATAGAAGATCTTTTGAAAAGCCTCGCTTCAAAAATTCTCACCTGGCGAATGCCTGCGATCATCTTATACGCAACAGGGACGGCAAGCAGGTACGCATAGCGATCAGCAGGAAACACGATCAGCAACACGATTCAGCAAGCACGATGGCGCAAACAGGTACGTGCAACTCATAAGTTATGAAGCCAGGTGATCGCAGTCAAATTTGGAGGTATCTTGGCCAGGTTTGGTAGGCGTACATGTTGCGAATGGTGTTGGCGTACCTGTATGGGGCGAATCGTGTTGGCGTGGCTGTTGGCGATTGCATGTGCAGGTGTAGCGTAACCACCAACGCTAATTGTGCGTATTCCCATAGCAGTATGCCCAAGCCATATTAGTTGCGGTTGTGAGATTGCAGTGTTAGTTGCGTACTACACTGCGCTGTTTGAGAAATGGTAATCAAATAGTTTTGGCCTTTTCTAGATCGGTGTCAGTTGTGGTGAACGCTCCGAAGTGAGAAAGAAAAAAAAGAAAGAAAAGAAAACAAACAATTGGAAGGCTTATCATCTTGCTGTTATTGGAATATCAGTTTAATCTGGTCAATATTAGCAACTACCAGGCACATCAGCAGAATAGAATAAATCAGAAGAGGTGAGAAGAAGAAAAAAAAAGAAGAAGAGTCGGTGGATTTAGACTATAGATTGTAGGGCAGGCGCTTGACCTTTGTGCTCATAGCGACCGAGCTTCTGGTGGAGCTCCAGGAACGAGAGCGCAAGGTGCATTCAAGTACATTCATGAGGATGCCTGCCCCGAGATGTAGCGATGAGCTTGCTACGGAGGTAGTTGTGCGCATCGCGCAATCACCAAGCAAGAACGACGGGCAAGTACAGGTTGCCGCACTGGAGCCGACTGGCCTGAAGCTGCAGTCAGCATAGCGGCACCCTGCCATTCGGTAGCGGCAAAGGTACTCACCGACATGCAGTTTTAGCCAGTTATTACAGGTTTTTATATTACAGGGGTATATTCAGCACATTTTATAATACCGGGACTGAAAATGTTATGTTAGTAACTATGGGGCGCCAAGTGTCGCATGACTGATATTCGTTAGGCGAAAATCAATGATTTTTGTAACGAAAGTAAGTCGAAAAGTGATTTCGTTACGAAATTCAACTACTGGCGAGTGATTACGTACGAAATCCAGCTACCTGAAGTGATTTCGGTTACCGTTATGAAATCAGCTACTGCGAGTGATTTCGTTACGAAATCATGCTACACTTTGCGCGCCAGCGCGCCAAGTGTAGCATGACTGATTATGTTACGAAATCTATGGGGCGCCAAGTGTAGCATGGGGGTACGTGCGTGTACCCGCGTGCACGTGGGTGTACCCGCGTGTACGTGCGTGTACCCGCGTGTACCTGCGTGTACGTGCGTGTACTTGCGTGTACCCGCGTGTACGTGCGTGCACGTGCGTGTACCCGCGTGAACGTGCGTGTATCTCCGTGTACGTGCGTGTACCCGCGTGTACCCGCGTGTACACGCACGTACCCGCGTGCACACGCGTGCATGCGCGTAATTTTGTTTTACTTTTACTATTTACGGTGACGTAACTGTTTGCCACAGCTACCGTGGAGTTCATATAGTGAGCGTTTTGATAGATTGCGCATTTTTAAGAGCACGTACGTGCAATTCGCCTCATTGTGCGAGCTTCTGTGCGTCATACTAGTTTACCTCCGCGTTTTGCAGTAAGTATATGTATAAATAAAGTGCGGATATCGTTCGTCAGCATACCATTGCTAGTATTATATTTTTTATAATAATAAATTTTAACAATTAAACAAATAATTAGAATTTAACTTAAATAATTTATTGAAAATTAAAAGTGAAAAAATAACACATTACATCAATAACAATCACACCACGTATATAAATCAATAACTCCCAGTAAAAACAGTAAAAATGCTAAAATTACACTGTCACTATCGCTCTGGTAAATATTTTGCATTTATTTCGAAACAAAATGAAACACATTTAAACTACAAATTGAAACTACAAAATAACGAAACTGCGTACGGTGCCGACAAGGTAGGGTATGCATGCAAAGAAAAAATGACGATAGTGCAAACGGGCATCATTTAAATCTATGAATATCTAAGTGTGCTTGTAGCATCGAAATGTGACGAGTATGTACGTATGCATGAGCGGGAGAACCTCTTTAATTAGCCGTGTTTATCGAATTCTATTTTAGAAGTCACACTTTTTTCTCTAGCGCAAACCTACTTATGGTCCTGTGTCCTGGCCAAGATACATATAGTGACTTGTTACAAGACTGACACAAGACCGGCAGGACCAAAATCTGTATATTACCAGATAGATTATTATGTCGTGGCGTACTGTTTCTTTACTCTTTCTACGTTTTTTTTTTAGTTCTCTCGGTGTGTATACTGATTGTGAGATTCCTAGACTGCAACCTCGAGAGTCATCGCGAGAATTGGCTACCTGTGCCCGTGCTACACCTTACGCGGAATCCTGTATAATAACCAAGAAGATCTACAGCCGTCCACCAGAAACATGCAGTAACTATACAGCTCACGTTATTTGTCAGATAATTACAAAGAACCCCGTCCTGCAACCAAATGTCACTTGTGATCGCGAACAGTATACAGGACCCGTTGAACTGGGTCTGTACGAGGATAACGCCGGTAAGGTTGTGTACTCTATGTTCGATAACGTGTTACAGCTTCAGCGGCGAATAGAAAAGGTAATAGCACCTTCAAACGAAGAGAATCACTACGGATTCTGCTTTATTAAATTTAAGAGAACTGCGAACGAAACTATCAACCAGCTGCTTTTGTTACCACCGCAACTGCAGAGTCTACCACACGTTTCCATCGCGACCAAATCCTCTGAGAATCAGCGTTTCAATGTTGCCGTGATCATGAGGTTGGGACGCGTGTTCTTCCCATTAGCTTGATACACCTCATAGTCGAGTATTTTCACTTGGCCTTCAGAACGCAGTTCCTGAAGAGTTCGCACTGTTCGTGGCAATGAGCGAAAAAAGTGTGATCTTGATAATGCGTCCGCCATAGTGTACCGAATCCTTAGTTGGTGATTTTTCGAACAGTGCCTGCTGAGAACAAGCTATCATCCTCAACGTACAGTATACGATGCCCAAGCTTGTGATACAACATTGTCCACATCATGTGCGGGATATTGGCCGCAATGAGAGCTTCTTGGTAGCTCATCACATGCGTCATTTCGTAGTCCAAAAGGTCTCGACCGTTCAAGCAGACTGGTCGGAGGTTGAACGGCTTTGCGCCAGCGACTTGCATGATCTCGCATATAGCCATAGTGAACGTAGCGGCATCGATGTGTACAGACCTCAGTCTCTCTGCAAAGGTCGCGTTTCGTAGGCTCATGGTTTGTAGGTCTTGGATAATTCCCCAGCCACCGTGCCTACACATACTAACGTGGCTCACGAACCTTCCAACGTGCGGGTCAAGACAGCCGACTCCTTCATGACTCGCTACCTACGGGTTGCTGCGAGGCAGCCGAGAACTCTTACGATTCTCATCTCTGATCACGGCCTCCACTACGGCAAGTACAACTCATACGAGGCGACGGTGGAGCAGTACAACCCGTTTCTGTTCCTTGTCGTGCCTGAACATGTGCAACGCATACTCGGGCCAGCGATGCTAGAGGCTCTGGAGACGAACCAGCATCGACTTGTCTCACACAGGGATCTCCATTACCTGCTGACGGCTCTGCCTGCCATTATGACGGACGGAAAAGTAAACAGCGATGAACTGGGCCTGCTAAGTCCAGTCCCGCTCAACAGGAGCTGTGAGGATTTACCACTAGCACAGGGTGCCACGTGTATCTGTGAAGGTGCGGAACAACCCATGGTGAACGACAGCGGCCATCAGATTTTTGCAGGTGATGATGTTCGTGGATATTTCTTCAGTTTTACGTGAGTAGTTTATGTGTATAGATGCATGTTTCACTTCAACGACAGGCGCCGCTAGCATTGACCAGGCCATTGAACGTTATGCCATTACGCTATCCAATATATAAATGAGTATAAATCGATTGTTTGATGTGTCAGAGATGTACACAAGAGCATACTCAATACGCTCTTGTTATAATCGATATACACATAATTTATTATCAATGGTTATATTGTATTCAGCAAACGGTGGCGACAGGATATGCGACGCTTGGCACGTCGCACCATAGGCCATTATTGAATTGACAAGCGGTGACAAACGGTGACCGCGTCTTGATGCGACGCTTTTAGCGTTTGGGACAATAGCGGTGACAAGCGGTGACAAATAGTGACGGCCTCTTGAGCGTTGTGACAATAGCGGTGACAAGTTGGACGGCCAGGTGACGCGACGCGTATCGAAATCAACAGGTACTGAGAATAGGTGACGCGACGCGCTGTGACGTGGAACGGGCGCGACAGCATCGCTTGCTATTTCACGCCAAAAATCTAGTTTGAATTTTCTGCCAAATCGGTTAATCCGGTTTCGCCTGGGCAGTATATAAGCTAGCTCCACACAAACGTCACCATTCTTCGTTACACGCCGCTGTCGATTCTTGATCTCAATAATTGATCACAATGATTGTCGATTTTTGAGTCACGATTGCCGATACCATTTGGTCTATACCACGTCATCTTTACTATTTGCTAACTCTACACTACAAGATCCTGCACGGACCTCATCATTGAAAATTATAAGTACAATAATTGGTGGAGGATGCAACGATCTGCATTCGCTACGCTATAATCCCCCGGAACCAGAAGAAGAGGAACAAGAAGAAGAAGATTCCGCATTTGCTACGTACGCTACGCTGATCCCCCAAATGATGAAGAAGGCGAGACAGAGAAGAAAAGCGAGGGAGGAAGAAGAGGGAGAGGCAATCATCTCCGGACCCGACGCTCTCGAACCCGATTTTTGCACCAGGGAGAAATACAATACAGGGAGGGACAAAGCGGCAGCCATGTTGTCATGCCCTCCAAGCTCGACAGCCTCCAGATCCCGCGCAGAGCAAGGTCGAAGAGCAGAAGAAGAAGAAGACTAACACGGCGACGATACCTAGGGTAAGCTACATCCTAATTACTGTATACATAGCCAAGATCGAGTTCGAAGATAATTTATTTAGCAGTAAAATAGCTCGAGCATTGCCGAGCAGCGCGCATTTTTCGTAGTTGGTAGCGTGGTATTCGAATTTCATTGTACGGCGTGACGGTGACTCAAACCGTCAGAAAGAGAGATGTATGATATAGTAAGCCTATGCGATGAAAAAGGCGAGACGCCAAGCCGATTTCTAAAGTATTACCTCGAATGTTGCAATTTAGGGAAGCCGCATTCGGCGTGTTATTAACCCTGCAAATAGAGGCATACTACGGTATAAACTTACCATAGTGCGTAATGAAGATATTTAATTAAAGGTGACGAACGAGCTAAAACAGCTCTGCCCGGGAATGGGTGCATCCGATTTCGTCCCGCGTCATGTCATTTTTGAGTCACGATTGCCGATACCATTTGGTCTATACCACGAAATATAGCGAAACCACGAATTCCAATTTTTAATAAACAAAGATTGGCTATGGATCTGTGTTTACGATATAGCTTAGCCGGTGCTATCTGCATTTTATGTTCGTCGTTTAGTTGTTTTTTGTGTTTTTTTATTATTAACCGATTTACTAACGTGTTTTACGCGATAAGATGGTATCCTTGTCTAGCCCACTTTCCGAGCGAATGTGATACGAAAATGAGCGCTCATTTTCACTAGACAGCTGCAGCAATATCTCTCTCAACTTGTATCAAAACCGGACTTTCCATTCCACTACCCCTAGGTTTGTCCATCACCATCAAGCGTATAAACGCGATCGGTATCTTGAAAACCGCTTCACATGCGAGCACGGTATATATATATACGCTTGTTCAGCACATCATGGGACTGTTTGTTTTGTATCACTGTTCCTTGATTCACGGTATAAACAATTTATGTACCCAGTTTATTCTATATTTATGTAGCGGTATTTTTGGAACGTAGTTATGATATATCGTTTTTAATTGGAAATACGTTTTCATGAGGACATGAACTTTTCAAGAAGGGTCAATGGAATTATTGTATTCAACAAGCGATGACGAAGAGCACTGAGAATGAGGCGACGCTTGGCAGTCGCACCTGGCCCGTGGGGGCGCGCCCGGGTTCTGTCCGACAGGCGATGGCTGTACGATGTGTCGCTTGCACTGATCTCTACTTTACTAATATAATATAGTTAGTATAGTAGAGATCAGTGGTCGCTTGTCGTTGAGAGGATAACAGGGCGCATCGTGTCTTGGCGCGTGGAAGTAGTTGACGCAACGCGCCGCACCTACGAGCGGGCATCGCTTGCTGCTCCCCGCCAGGGTCTGGTTTTGCCAAGGTAGTTCTGCTAAATTCGGTTTGGCGCGGCATATCTAAACGGCAATTGACAAGCAGAGAGACATGAGATTTTAGAGAGGGGAGACGATGTAGAGGAGATAGACGATAGACATTATACGATGTAGAGGAGATAGACGATAGACATATACGATGTAGAGGAGATAGACTATAGACATATACGATGTAGAGGAGATAGACGATAGACATATACGATGTAGAGGAGATAGACGATAGACATATACGATGTAGAGGAGATAGACGATAGACATATACGATGTAGAGGAGATAAACTATAGACATATCTCCTCTACATCGTATATGTGACGATAGACATATACGATGTAGAGGAGATAGACTATAGACATATACGATGTAGAAGAGATAGACGATAGACATATACGATGTAGAGGAGATAGACGATAGACATATACGATGTAGAGGAGATAGACGATAAACATATACGATGTAGAGAAGATAGACGATAGACATATACGATGTAGAGGAGATAGACGATAGACATATACGACGTAGAGAAGATAGACGATAGGCATATATGATGTAGAGGAGATAGACGATAGACATATATGATGTAGAGGAGATAGACGATAGGCATATACGATGTAGAGGGGATAGACGATAGACATATACGATGTAGAGAGCCAGAGAGGAGTAGAACAAGAAAAAACTAACGCGGCGACGATACCCACTCATTATTAAAAATCACAGTACAATAGTTAAGTTCAAAATTAAAGACGCACGACGATCGTAACTACCTGAATGACACAAAGTATCACCTTATGTGCTCTGCATTTTGTTACAGAATATAATACCCTGAGTAGTATTCCATTCAATGTTCCTGAAAAATATTTTTTGTTTAGAAATAGCACTCGGAAACTAGTCTTTAATTCTCTATTTTTATTATCCATATCGAAACGGACTCCGGCTGATTTCAAATGAGGACCTATGTATATAATGACTGTATAATGCTAGTTAGCTAAACAATTAACATTGTGTATAGCTGTAATACTATGAGCTAATGGTTTCAGGTACTGCTTAAAATTATTATTATATGATGACAGGGTTCGAGTTCTATTGTCGAGTTATAGCTTAAGGTAGTCATATGTCATTTCGCGATAAAATTATTTCTTTTCATGCCCGATTACTAAAACAACTCTATTGGCGATTTAAAAAAAATAATTTCAACTTTTTTTCATAACAGAATTTGCTATTGGAGAATTCAACAACAGACTCTCCAGGCAATACACAACTCGTTTTCCTCAAGCTTCGTCAGGATTCGGTCGCTGCGAACGACTTGTTCCACATCAGTTCCACACCGTCATTACAGCGAAAGCACAAGTGCGTGCAAATGTCATTGAACGAACCATGTCATTGACATTTCATTACTTCCTCGCAGACGTACGCTCCTGATACCAGCTGTCAATGCTAATGCGCACAGACCAGCAGAAAAACAGGTCTGCTACCATTATAAATAATTCAACGTAGATGACGGGTATGGGGGTGGGAAGAAGCTTATAATTACATAGTCCAACGCTCATCAGACGCGCAAACTTTTGTGTTTACCCTGAGCAGCTCATGCGCCCCCCCCCCCAATGTGTCAGGCTACATAAAACTGTAAGAAACGCTATTACTCATATTATCGTTCTTGTTTCAGGATGGCACCCTCAAGATACGCATGATAATACTTGCCAGTGTTACGGGTGCAGGAATTAAGAATTCTCCGTTACAAGAATTCTCAGTTACCATTGGCTATAGTCCACACAGGTCCGCAGCTATAAGACTAGAAGCGTTGCAGCGCATCAATATATACGCGGACTTCCTTAACTGCGCCATCACAGATGGTGTCGACCAAGAGCTGTGTGCCTGTAATCTCAAACGGCCATTCCCAGACTTCACAGCCATTAAATTAATTAGTCAAGGAAAATACGTGAATGTCTTTGGCAAACCATCTCAAATTCGCACAGAAATCATACGGGAGTCAAGAGACAAATTCGGGAAATCTGGGCGTGTTGAAATAGCGATCATCAAACGTAACGTCGGCCATGCAAGGGTTGTGTACGAGGTAGCTAATCCATCCGAAAAGACTATTTCATTTTACTTCAGCTTAACTGCAACAAACTGCGACGTATCTGCAAATGAAACTCAGCAAGTTACATTACGCCCAAGAGACATGAGATTTTTATCAATAGTCGTACCATGGACCATATTAATGACGTGCATTGACGCCAGCTATGAGGTTATCACTGTTTAGATTGTACCATGCCGACATCAGTCTGTGGTCAGGCTATAGTTGTGGCTGCATTTTACAGGCCCACAGTAAAGGTCATACGGAGTCGAGCAGTTTATTAAATGAAATTAGGTTCATGTCGTAAACCTAAGCGATTTTTAGGGTGGCTACTAGCATGGACTCATATATATATATATATATATTTAAGTGTCTTATAAATCAGGGATTAAATTTAAAGACGGGGTCCAAAAGTAAACAAAAAATCTCCGATTATTGTGACCATCTCTTGTTTGTATCGTATTTGCATTTGCGATGGTTAAAGCGCATCTGATGCGTTAATGAGGCTTGTTGGCTAATGAAATCATCACCGAGGTCACTAGAACGCGCGGTGCCCATTGAGATGCGTTCTACCACGCCATGTCACTGCAGCGTCACGCGATCTAAAGACAGGTCACTCTTGCCGCCGCACATCAACGAACCGCCACTTCGCATCTATCGAACGCGTACGGCACCCTAGGTATGATTAGTATAACTATGCCTACTCGCAACACAAACGGGTAATAAAAGAAGTCAGGATAAAACGCTGCCAAAATTATGTTTTTGGTTTTTATTTTTTTGCGCGGCGTTTTGGCTATATACCCAGCTGTAAGCATGCGGCGCAAATAATGTTGTTTGCGTCGAGGCATACGTTGATGCGTCTAAGATACTTTAATACTTAACACTTTTTTACTTTAATACGGGCTTTTAGCCCGGCGCGCACGCGAGTAAAATGATGCACGCGTCAAAATACTTACGTGGTGGCAGTGCGCGGATTTTCGTCGAGTATTTTGACTCATGCGTCAAAATACTCAACGTGTGCGCGCTAGCTGCGTAAATTTACTCAACACTGGTACTCACAGCGCATGCGTTTAAATCATTGTGCGCCCGGCTGCGCACAGTCACGTGATCTGCATTACCAATTATAGTAAAATTACTCACGTGTGCGCCGGGCTTAAGGGGAGAGAAAGAGATCGGAGGAGTAAACAGACATACTTGTCTTGCGTGCGCCTATGTATCGTCTAACGTGACGCTACACAAATGCTAGGGGAAAGGGTAGGAGAGCAACGAGGACGTGGATGGAAGTCAGCGGAATCAACAATCAAAAGCAAAGACTGAAAGCACGGGAACACGTTGTATCCCTATTCACAGATGACACCGGTGATAAACACTTGGCACGAAAGCGAACTCGTACAGTCGCGTGACTAACCGTCCCCGGATTCCGCCATGACATGGGCGCGCGAACCCTATTTATCCTTCTCACCCGTGGCTGAGCATAGCGTACGCGTCTTTCAAGGGCCGGCGGAAGCAAATAAACATTGGTCAGACCATTTTGAGTATAATGCAGCAATTTAACCATAAAAAGTGAACAAAATTACTTATATTTTGTGAAAAAGTGGGAATTTACGGCGACGTAATCACTTTAAGCAGCATCACGTTATTTAAACGCAGTTGCGTCATTGTAGAGCGCAGATATGTTTTTAGTCGTCGCAATGCAGAAAACGATCGTTCGCTTATATTGAACTAATTATATAATAATAGTTATTAATAATAATTATATTGAACAGACATAAACAATGGCGCTCACAATGGCCGAGCAGCAGACGATCGTTTCTGGTACAGTATCAGCAATTAAAGGGATCAACACATGTCTTCTTATAAACATTCTTCAGTTGAATTTATTACCGGTACTATAGTCATGTAGTAGTATATATGCGCGTATACATAAACTATATGTGATTTTAGCTCATTATATGCTCGGGATTGCAATAATTGTAGATCCGGCCTGTGCATAACGAAAATGTGTGCTTGAAAAAAATCATGATCGGAAAAATTATTGGTCCGGCCATGGCCGGACCGGCTCCGCCGGCCCTGCGTGAGTGTCATCTCCTTTGTCCCGGCAACATGCAGATAGCAAACGCGTCGGCCCTCGCCGCGTTATTATTCCGCTAAATACGTTTCTCTCTCGCGCGACCGGTGGGTGATTTTGGCCCGTAAAGCCATTTCGCTGGGCCTAATTTAGTTATATAGTTATGCAACTAGTTTAGTTATACGGCCATGCTAGTTTAGTTCCACCGCGTCCGGTGTCCTTGCCGCTGGCTAATGCACCTGTGATCGCCTGTTCGGTGCGTAGCTACATCTATAAGATCTATAAGATGTGTTTTGAACAACTAATGTTAGAGTATAATTTTAAGTATGATATTGTGCATACCTGCCTACCTGCCTGCTTACCTGAGCATATATATTTGAAATATCGTAGACTTTACAGCGGCTTCACGCAGAGAGGTCCAGCAAACACTGTTACCGTTACGCTAGTGGCATATTGCGAAGTGAGAATTTAGGTATGGTACTTAGTTAGAAAGATACTATGCGCAGTTTATAGTGTAGCGTTTTCTTTCACGCGTCAGCAGGCAATTTTGGCCCGTCATCCAGTGTCTACTACATGACTAATGGACATGCTAATATTTCTCTATGAATATTAACGTGCGTCATCACTGATACTCTATTGCCTCTTATCCTTTAGTTGCATAAACATGTCCCAATGACAGTATCCACTATCCACCCATGTCTTTAAAACTATAGTACAATTTGTGCTCTTGGTGTCACGTATGCTAGTATGTAATGTAGAAGTCGAGAATGTAAATGAACAATTTTGAGTTGCAAAATGCAATTAAGTATTATTTTTGGAAATTGTAGCGCTTGATCTCGATTATCAAATACTCCAAGTAAAACCCTTTGTAATTTAATAACAGCTAGTCATTTCACATCGCCTACCCATACTAGAAGATTTTGGTGCAACTACGGATAACGATTTCAGTAAAAACATCCTAGTCTACAAAAACAGCATGAGCCATTTTTTAGTCAACTAGTCTCATTTTATTATATACAATTCAAAAATTTAAATCTGCAATATACATATATATTATATAGTACAAAACCCAATATGGCGCTGACATAGCGACCAACCAGTAGCTATATCACCGCCGCGGCTAGTGGTTTTACGCTATCATGTTGATAGATTGAGTATGGAACACACTTGCAAGACTTGCGCAAAACCTTATTATTAATATTAGGTTGATTCGGCACCAGCTGCTAGTTTGTACATACTACACGACACACACAAGACATTACATTACACTACATTACGACGCAAGAGTGTGGGTAATGATTTGAGTCACAGCGTGAGCTGGGAAACGTGCGACAGCCATTTGTCTAATTAATAATGAACCACCAACGTGACCTCCACCAGGTCCATGTTTTTCTATGCATATATTACCTTTTATAGCATTACCGGAATATAGAATAATAAGTTTAAATTAGCTACTTCTCGGTATAATATATTTGCTAACATTATCTGTTAATGTTTCAACTGCCCATATGCTTAGCGTCGCTTACTTTAAGACTTCAGGAATGACGATAAACAAGGTTGGCATGTAGCAGCTAGTCTGGGTTACAAGGCTCTATCTCTAGCCTATTACGTTAACTTACATAGCAATAGTTTGTTGTAAATTGATGAGATTTCACACCTCTCACCAGTAATTTGTCGCTATCGCACTGAGAAAAATCACACCTAAATACCAACGAATGTGACACTACTCATGTTGCCTCCTCAATTTCGCAAAGCTTGCTGTGACCGACACCCTCAGCAAAGGTTTCTTACTTTACCACTGTCTCCGTTGTTACTGCGTGGATCCAATCACAATGTTTGCTTTTAGTAGACAAGCCAATGATCTAAATTTATTCAGTAATACCAGCGAGCATGCTAGTGCACACACACTACACTAATAATCTTTACACGAAACTTATCTTGAAACGCACAGCAGTGCATCCCTCTACGTTATGGTG